>NC_052058.2:127064784-127364784 GCF_903992535.2 Arvicola amphibius
CTGGTTTCTAGACAGAAAGAAATCTTTCCCTGGAGACATTTTTACTCTAATTTTTACAGTGCCAAAGCCCACTCAACAGAATTTACCATTTTCACCATTTTCTCAAGTACCGTTCAGTGGTATCACGCTTATTTATGTTGTCTACCAGCATATGGCCACATGGACGTTTTACTTCCTGCCTCTGATGATTTAATTGCTCTGGCTGTTTTGCAGGACTAGAATCACAGCGCTTGCCTGTCAGTGGCTGGCTTACTCCATGAAGTATAAGTGCTGGAGTATCATCCTTGCCATAGCGTGCTCCCAAATTCCCTGTCAAGGAAACAGCCTTGCTGCACCTGTGCTGCATTTAGCTTGTCTGGTTGTCTTCTGGTGAGCCCCTGATATCTGCACGTTGCATCTCTCATGTGGACAATACTGGTGTAAGAGAATCTCTTCAAGACACTACTTTTGATCGTTGGGGTACAGCCAATGTAGAATTGCCATCTCAGATAATTCTATTTTTAATTTTGGGGGACTGTCTGTAAGTTCTTTACACATACATACAAAGGCAAGTTCACCAACTCATGTACATACCCACAGATTACACAGATTTTAGATATTTAATGTGTTTCTCTTTTTTTACAATGTGTTGAAGTCAACACCAGGCAGGCGCTCATTCCTTCTGTCTGTCATGGATGGGTGAAGCGTGTGTATCTCCTGCACTGCGGTGACCCACTCTCCATCCATATGGAGTGGAACAAAGACTGTCAAAACAGAGGGGAAAGGAGACTCGTAGATGTGCCATGGAACCAAAGGAAAACAGAGAGGTAACTGGATGTCAGTCCTTCTTAGGTATGGGGAAAGCTGAGATGATGCAGCCACCATGAGGTTGAACATTTTCAACCATAAATACTTGTGCTGTGACAGGAACTTGGCCAGTTTAGGAAATGCCTGTGAAATAAGTTAGGCTTAAGAAATAGTCACCGGCGGTAACAATGTGATTTTTTTTCACTGTATAGAGAATCATAAATTGTTTAAAATATTCAGAATGTTAGCATCAATGTTAGTGGTTTAGCTGTGGATGTTTTCATTTTCTTCTTGGTTTCTCTGTTACTACTGTGTTCGTACATTACTGTCATGGCTGAGGAAAGCCTTTTGTGACTTGACTGATTCTACTTTCTGTACTCCATCTGTATGCTCTAAGTCCCACTAGGGACAGTCACCAAGAAAACAACCCCTCATCCTGCTGTCCAACTTCCAACAAGCCTTTCATCCATCTTTGGAAATCAATTTGTCCCATGGCTGCCCTTAAGGACTAACTAGATGCTACTCTGGTAAAGCTAGTAGCTACCAAAGAGTTCAAGGAGCTTCCTTTCTGGGGAAGAAATACATTTCTAAACAAAACATTTTTTTCAGTGTTTTCTCCATAACCACCTAGAAATTGGGGATCTAGAAGACAAGACTTTGCTTTAAATTAAGGGATGTATTCTGTGTCACTACAAAAGTTGTCCTCAAGCCCAGTTCACACTGGTCTTCTTCTTAGCCCATCCTGAAGCAGCTCACTGCAGGTGACGGGGGGGGGGGGGGAAGCATGCCCATCGCTTCAGTTGAATGTCTGACCACCTGACCATCTTGAACTGTCTCTATCATGTTCAGACCTTAAAACCTGACTTCCCTCAGGGTCACCAGCTGCAGCAATGAGCATTCTAGGAGCAGGCCCAAGACGCCAAGCTTACAGCTTTGACCCTCATCCTAAGAACGGCCACTTTCCTCAAAGACGATGAAGGTCTGGGTCACATTAGCGTTTTCACGGCTCTAGGGAGTATTCTTCCAGGAACCCTGCAAATGCTCCCTGCAAGATTCTAGAAGGAAGCAGAGTTTGTTTTCCTGAAGTCAGTTCCGATTGAGGCTGATGGTGCTGAAGTTGGGGGCAGGAACTAAGGCCTGTTTCCTCCAGCGCCTTCAGCTCCTTTCAATTTTCCATTTTAAAAGTTTATTTTTTTGCTGGGCAGTGGTGGTACACGCCTTTAATCCCAGCACTTGGGAAGCAGAGGCAGGTGGATCTCTGTGAGTTCGAGGCCTACCTGTTCTACAAAGTGCCTTCCAAGCTACACAGAGAAACCCTGTCTTGAAAAACAAAAACCAAAATAAATAAAATAATATTTTTCTGGGGTGTGGTAAATGTGTGTGTATACATATGGAAGCCAGAAGAGGGTGTTGGGTCCTTTGGAGTTGGAGATACAGGTCTTGTGAGCCTGTTGTAGATGCTGGAAACTGACCTCAGGTCCTCTGTAATAGCAGCGAGTTCTTTTAGTGGCTGAGTCATCTCTCCAGCCCATGACTTTTCATCTTTGTGTAAGTCATCTCCAGAATCCACTGCAGATCGGTAAACACAAACATACCTATTTCTAAAGCTCCTGCACCTCATTCTTTCACCTTGCTCTCACCTGAACTCCCAGCTAATACCCCAGCAGCTCAGACAGCCCGAGGGAGGAAGGGAGGCACATGCTCTCTCCCTCGGAGTAATTACCTTCTTCCTCCTGCTATCCGTGTTCTCTGGCATTTATCGCCTGCATCTCACACTTTAGCAGTCAGTTATATGCCCTATAAAGTTATTCTCCTTAAATGTAAATTTTATGTCTCCCAAAGAGACCATAACCTCCTAGGGGTCAGAAACCAAATCTTACAGAATCACAGAATTAAAAAGTAATAGTTTGTAAAATTCTCTTTAAAAGAGAGACAAAGAGACTAAACTCTTTTCAGAAGAAACCTAATTTGTAATCCCAACCTCTCTGACTAAAACTTTAATCTCTCAAGGTTCAGAAAAATGAAAGAAAAACTATATATTACCTTGGCACAACTGACAGGAGCTACATGAAGCTGTTTCCTGATTGTGATTTAAAGGCCACTTCACCAAGGAAACCCTCTAGGTCTTTTGTGTCTTCCTCAGTATCTCTCTTTGTCTTAACCTTGGTGCAGAAAAGCCTGGGCAAACCTTCTGGTTTAGGAAACTACACCAGAAGAACTTGTATCTACAAAGTGGTAGGACCTGATGTCAGGTGTCGGGTACCTATGGACGAAGGCAGCATCTGTAGTGAGTTAGATGTTTGCTGCATTCTGGAATTCCCGTTGAAGGTGAAGCCTCTGGGAGGCTATTCCATCACGAGGGCCCTTTTAAAAGCATCTTCACCCTTCACCCCATGTGAAGAGCAAGTGAAGAATACGCCCTCTCTAGGCGTAAAATCTGCAGTCGCTTTTGATGTGGGAGTCCCCTCTGTGTGTTGTAATTACCATTAACAAATAAAGAAACTGCTTTAGCCTATTGATAAGGCAGGACTTAGGTAGGAAGGGAAGATGAAACTGAATGCTGGGAGGAAGAAGGGCGGAGTCAAGACGGATACCATGGATCCATGGCCAGAGGCAGACATGCTGAGTTTTTACCTAGTAAGCCACTGCCACGTGGCAATACACAGATTAACAGAAATAGGTTAAATTAATATGAGTTAGCCAATAAGAAGCTAGAGCTAATGGGCCAAGCAGTGATTTAATTAATACAGTGTCCGTGTGGTTATTTCAGTTCTGGACGGCTGGGACAAACAAGAGGACTCGTTCCTACTACAGATTGGTGCCCAGCATATGACTGAAGACAGAAGGAATGAACTCTATGGCAGCACTTTCCAACCTGTGGGTCGTGACCCTGCTGGGGTGATACAGCCCTTCCACGGGACTCGAATATCAGATATCCTGCATATCAGATATTTATAGTTCAGAACAGCAGCAGAACAGCAGTTATGAAGAAGCAGTGAAATAATTCCATGGCTGGGGGTTACCACAACATGAAGAACTGTGTTAAAAGGTTGCAGCATTAGGAAGTTTGAGAACCACTGCACTATCAAGTTAAAAACACTCAGTTTAAGCCGGGCGGTGGTGGCGCATGCCTTTAATCCCAGCACTCGGGCGGCAGAGGCAGGCAGATCTCTGAGTTAGAGGCCAGCATGGTCCACAAGAGCTAGATCCAGGATAGGCTCTAGAAACTACAGGGAAACCTTGTCTCGAAAAACCAAAAAAAAAAAAAACAAAAACAAAAACAAAAACAACAAAAAAAAAAACCCTCAATTTAAAAAAAAAAAAAGCTAATGAGATCATCATTGAGAGACTTGGCTGGGAAAACACTCAATGTCACCTTTGTCAGTCTTTTTGTTTTCTAATGTTTTAATGGTATGTTTTCTGATATTATATTCTTATCTTCAAATTTTTTTAAAAAAATAAAATGAAGAGACCTTATATTCCTGTATGTAAAAAAGTTTTTTGGTATTATAATAAACGTTTATTTGGTAAGTCATCTTACTGACTCAGAATCAAATAATTTACTTCAGCAACAGAAAGAACAATTTCAATCATTCTTCCCCATCAAAATCCTGCTCCAAAACTGCAGTCCAAATCCCATAAATTACATCACTAAAGGGGTTGGGGGAGACACTAAACTTCCACAGGAAGACTGCATAAACTTACCAACAGTTAAGTACAAATTAGACAATATTAAAAGACCATTCTCAAAAGTACAACCCAGTCCTAAAAACTACCTGAAAAACCTAAATTTAATAGGAAATTTATACTTAATAAATCTCAGAAAATTATCATTTCAAGTATATAACAATACTAGTTACATTATATAAATTGATAAAATCCAAAGCCAGTAGGCAAGTTACCAGAATGGGTGTAAAAGTTTTTAAAAGCCATTAGCTCTGTTTTAAAACAAACAATCTGCAGTGGAATCTTCAGAATTTTCTAGTATCTTGGATATCTCTGTTTTCTCTTTAATCGGTCTTGAGGCCTTCATTTGATCTATGAGATCACTTCGATCTAATGACAATTCTAGGCCTTCATCACTAATGACCTTCTCTCTTGATCCTTTTACTTCCCTTTCATAATCTCTAGATTTTAATAACTCCACTAATTCTTTAGGATCTAAGAAATTCTTAGATTGACTTAACACAGATTGACCACCTTTGAAATGATTTTTATGGATGATAAGCTTCTCCAGTTTTCTTTTAGCAGCTGCTCTTTCCACAATTTTCTGATTTTAAAAACATGTCGAAAGGAAGAGAAAATGTCAGCCAATCATTTACTCTAATTTCCTCCTTATGTTACCAACATGCCCAACTGTGTTTGTATCCATGTGCACGCCTGAGTGTGTACAACTGTAACTTCTTCTTGTTATTTCAATTATAAAGTAATATACCTGCCTTTCATCTCATCACCCTACGTCATGTGAATCTTCTATTGAAAGGGGCCCTCTAAATGTTAATTATATATTACATCCTATGATGTGTATACAATGTAAACTAACCAAATCTTTACTGCTGAATACCTGCAGTGTCTCCAGTCTTTTCTTTGTTCGTAAACAATTAATGAAATGAGTGGCCACAAGGAAACTTTATGTAAGTAGCTGTGACAGGTCACCTCTCAGATATGAGCTGCTATGAGTAAGTTGCTTCTGATATGCTCATCGGGTGACCTACAAGAAAGGTTGCAGCAATGTATGAAAATGCCTACTTTCGATCTATATAGAAATATATAATACTCCCTATATATCCATCTACAGATAGTCACACATCACACATAATTTCAAGAACATTGCTATTTTCATTATTTCAACCTTCAGAAATGTATTCAAAGTTTGAATATACTGTAATACATGCTGTCAGTTGCCTATACAATTTTGGATGTGCACACACACACACACACACACACACACGAACATACAGAAACACATATGCACATTCTCTCTCTCTCTCTCTCTCTCTCTCTCACACACACACACACACACACACACACACACACACACACACAGAGAGAGAGAGAGAGAGAGAGAGAGAGAGAGAGACATATTTGCTACCCACAAACAAATTTTCTCCTTCTCTGACAACATAACACACAATGTTGAACAATGTAGATAGAAATCTGACAAAGTATACATAAGAAGCTGTTCCTTTCCCTAGGCTCAGAGAGGATAAATATTCTATTCAAAGAACCTCTCTTCACCTCTTCAAGATACATTTCATGAATGGGCACAACAAACTACTTTTAGTCAGTAGAGTACTGCAGTAAATCTACAGGGGTAGTGCTTGAGATGACGACATTCTGAGCCCCAAGAGAGGACCGGAAGGAAGGAATTGGCTTTCCTTTATGAGCTTGAGATGTGGTTGAGCTGGGAAAGGTTCTGATAACTTTAAAACGATGAGAAGAACAAGATCGAGTTTCAAACTATCATGATGGAAAAACAGAGTAAAAATCTAGAAGAATTAGTATGCTTAAGATGAAATGGAGCAGCTGAATTCGTTGAGAAGCCATGTCTCTGTGCCGGAAGCAAAGACCTGTATTTTGAGGTCTGTATTTTGTTTACAGCCATCTTAAGTTCACAAGCAAGAGATTCACCTTTGCAGGCAAGTTCCGAACCTAGGACATCAGCTTAGTGAGACCTGCAGGCACCAGGCTTTTAGAAAACATTAGCATTTTCTTTTGTTAGTCAACAAGCACAGACCCTCAGTATTAACCTATCAGCTAGGGATGTCTCCAGGCCAGAATTCCAACAGATCTGACACAGTTCCCCTCCCGCTTGCCCATTTGCTATATAACAGCTTCTGAGGATGTAATTAATGGAGGTTTTATCAGAAATACTGTCTTGCCTTCATTTCTCGTGTCTTTTGTACCCTCCATTCCTTTCCCCTGGGTTTATCAGGGACCACCGTTCGCAAAGCGTTGGCAACCCGCTGGCGGGACGGATATCTCTGGGTTATGAGCCATATGAGAAAGTTTACCTCACAAAGCAGTTGAGACACTGGCTGTTGTTCTGATTGTATTTTGCTTTTGATTTATTCAGTTATAATCACATGAACTCTCTCTTTCTCACATACACCACGGTAACAGCATCCTTCCAATTGTTTGACAACGAAATGTGGATACTGATGAAGAGGTAGATAATTTAATGCCTTTCAAATTCTCATAGTATGCAAGCGACATAAATCATGGTATTACTGAGAATTTACCTACTCAATGGGATAGGGAGTGAACATTTTCAGTGAACCTGGAAGGAAAAGATACTCCATTACACTTTATAAAATGTTTAAGTAAAACCTTGTATCTGACTCCATCTCTCTATCTGTCCCTCTGTCTCTCTCTTGGTGTGCATACACACATGCACACAGACAGACAAGACAGACAGACACACACACACACATACACACACACACACACACAGGAGTGCACACACTTATCTTTAATGGAATGGAAATAAAGAACGTAAGATGGGAAGCTGGGTTGTTAGAGAGAAACACCTACTCACTGCATGACCCAGATGCAGATGTGGTAGGTCTGTAACCGAGCCTATACAATTCTTAAGTGCTTGGGCACACTTAATCAAACACCTTTATGAGAAGCTTACTTGTCATCCTGAAAGAACAACTCCAACAAAAGCACGCACAGAAAAATTCACCAGCCATTATGATGAATTTGGGTCAAGGGCAACCTAGTACTTAATAGGTTTGTGCACAAACGCCCCAGGGGTGAGCTCCATCATTTGTCCTGGTTGCTCTGCAGTGGCCCACGTGATTCAGCTCCTTCACAGCACTGACTGGGAAGAAAAAGAACTCCACTTAAAGCAACAAAGAAGCCCAACAGTGGCCACGTCCTTTGGAATGACTTCCATCATAAAAGTTCAACCTAAACATTCTCTTGTGGCCTCCCCAACATGCATTTTCCAAACTGAATTCATCTCAGCATGATATTAACACTGAATTTTTCAGTATTACCTATGTAGATGTAATAAAATAACCAAAGTTCCTAGACTTTGCAATAATTTTTTGCCCACACAATCCCTCTTAAGAGAGACTGTATAATATATTTTGCTCCTTTTTTGACTTCACCTTTGTTCACTTGTGATAAGAGATGCTCTGTCCAAAGGTGTGTAAGTAATGCAGGTGCATAATAATAAAAAATAAAGGTAAACAATAAAGATGTATAATTTTTCAATTCCCCGTGAGTGGTTATGAAACCCAAGGCTTCTGTGGCAATGCTCTGGTCATTGTGGGCACTCCATACTTCTCTTGGGTCATGTCATCTCTATAGGACTCCAAATACCCAAGGTGCTGGCACAGAATACTCAGTCTACACATGCAACATAGAAGTCATTGTGGAGATGTCCAGCTTGTCCTACCAGGGCATCCACGGCCCAGCTCAAGATTCTGAGTGTTTCTCACTTAGGGGGACATCACGTAGCCCTTCTTTCCTGGATCTTGCCCATTTCAAAGAAAGTGCAGTCTTGGAAGGCAGAGCCTTTCTCTTAGAACAGTTTGAGTTTCTGCTTTCACTACCTTTCCAACTGCTTGTCTGCCACCACCATTTCAAGGTAATTCTTTTTTCAAGTATGATGTAGAAAACAATTATCTATTCTTACTTTTTTCTCCACACATGTCAACTTCCTCTGTTCTCTGCTGAAGCAGTGACCCCCAACCTTGACGGCACACATGGATATTTCGGCAAATGTGCAAAGGTCCCTTCACAACCTTAACCACAAAGAAATCCAAATTGCACAGGGCACAATTAACTCTCTTCGTAAAACATTTCAGGCATGTCTACCTGAGGTGAAGCTTGGTAATCTCCGTCCTAACCAGTTATGACCGGAATGCGACTTTGGTAGAGTCACATTCCTGCTTTGGGAAGGAGGAGGGGTGGGTAATAAGAGTCCCCTTATCTGTTTATATGGAGGAAAGAAAACCAGAGGCAAATATCAAGCCAACAAATTAAAACAAACGGCAAATATCTTTTCAAAATCCATCAGACCTTCTAAGTGGGTTTTAGATACCCAAAAATGTGTCTTGTTGCGACTTTTCTTAGCCAATATTTGATAAATTATTCCTTATACCTGTAATAAACATATTCTATTCTCTACAGTTTGCATGGGAATTCCAGTTTTACAGATTTACTAATTCTTTAAAACTCTCATACATGTTTGCAATATATTTATGTTATATCCATCTCCCTTCAGCTCCTTCCAAAGTCCTTCCCATTTATCTCTTGTCCTCTTCTCATTTTGGATAACATGTTGAGTCTATTTTAAAGAATGTTTTTAGACTAAAGTATGTCTATAGGCTTCTGACTCATTTCATGGCTACAATTCCATCACCTCTTCTTAAATCAAAAACACAAGTAATCCCTCCAATAACTTGCCCCCATGCTGACAGACAGCTCACAATACAAACTGGAAGCCTTCTGAAGCAATCACATGCGTATCGTCGACAGCTATGGATAATACACAGCGTCATCCTATCTAGCTGCGGAATGTTCTCTCCGCTTCACCCGGCACATGATTGTACATGGAAAAATACCAATATCTTATATTTGGAAATCCAGTGTATATCATCAACCTTGTGCTGAGACAAATTCTAGAAAACTGTTCTAAAATTCCTACTGTTCCTCACAAGACATTTAAAGGCTTGCCAAACCTTGTTTCATTATAAGGTGCTTAATTCTAACCATTAATTTAATAGACTTTGATATTAGTCTTTAACTAAGCTTCATTGGAATATTTCAAACATACGCTTCTTTCAAGGGTTCTTCCGCACCAATATAAGAAAACGAAAATCTTTTCAGTGAGGTAATAGAAGTCACATGGGGTGTTTGTTATCTCACTTTCTCTCTTTATGTTCCACCCTCATAGGAAGTTTTTGGCATAAACACTAATGTTTGCCCAGTCCTGTCAAACACCTGTCCTACCTCCACGTGCTTCTGCCGTAAATCACAAGAATCTCTTTAAATCTCCCTGTGTCTCTAATGATAACATCTTAGCAAACAGCCAAAGCATGCAAAGCATTTAGCTGGGGAGAAATGAAAGTCAGAAGCCAACAAATATATCTGTCGACCATTTCAAAAATGGAAGGAGTACTCAGGAAAGAAAAGTCTCTCCCTGACACATGGATCTAAATACCCCCCCCACATTACCCCCTGCCCCCTGCCAAGCCTTTCAAGATTCATAAAGGGGCCACTAAGGAACTGAAGACAGGAGAGAAAGAGCTCCAGACTGACACAACTTTCAAGGCAAACACCTCCCCCTGTGTCAAAAGCCAAATGTGTTAACAGTTCATTCTTCAAACATGCCAGAGAAAATTGCTGAGGAGACTTATGTAGAATACATAGTGTTAGACAGCCTTGAGTCTCCAGGAGTAAAGACTGAGCTACACTTTCAAGATCTACATCCCTTGTCTCAATGTAAAACTCTGAGTGTGTGGTCGCCCAATAGCTAGGTAGATAGGTAGGTGTTAACCTCTACCTCCCAAATGCTGAGACAAGCAACGCGCTCCCCTAAACCTGGTTTTGCATAGTGCTTGTGACAGGGCCCCAGGTTCTATGCATGTCAGGGGAGCGCTCTACTAACAGAAACCCAGGTGCTTGGGACAGGGGCCCAGGTTCGATTCATGTCAGAGGTGCGCTGTACTAACAGAGACCCAGGCCCATGTTTCTTTCAAATCTCAACAAGAAAAAAGTATGAATAAAAGCAAATGGACTCGGTTTTGTATGTGTTTCCTGTTTGACTTCTCTTCTCCGGGACCGGCATGGCATCTCCTGTTCCAGGTGCCCGCTTCTGAGAGGACTGTTGGCAGAAGCTATTCTGGGCAGGTGGTGTAGGGCCCTTCTGTTATATTTGTTAAGGAGTAAAGATTAAAGAGCGTTTAACATCCAGGAATCGTTACTCCCTCCTAGACATTGAAGATAGGTTGGTTTGACAAATGGAGTATTTCTGGTGGTAAATAAATAAAGAGCTTTCTCAATGTGAAGTTGGTCCCTCAT
Organism: Arvicola amphibius; assembly: GCF_903992535.2. Classification (NCBI taxonomy): domain Eukaryota; kingdom Metazoa; phylum Chordata; class Mammalia; order Rodentia; family Cricetidae; genus Arvicola; species Arvicola amphibius. The sequence goes on from NC_052058.2 coordinate 127,075,609, forward strand.
TAGACATGAACTTTGTGGGTGCATGGATCATTTCCCCTAATCTAGGTGACTATATTTCCTAACTCATGGCAGACAGTGATTGCATATTGACTTTGTCAGGTAATGAATATATGAATCAACCAATCAGTTGAACAAATCACCAAATCTGTTGTATATACTTTAAACTCTAACTATTGGCTGCATGAAATTTTTCAGTATGTCTACTAATATCCCCATTCAATCTCAACTAAATGCCTAATGAGCGATGCCTGAGTCCCGCATGGAATACACAGAAAAGAAAGATAAACAGACATGGTTCTTGACACACTAGAAAACCAACAGTAAAAAGCAACAGTAGGTAACTGACCCAGGATGGAGACTACAGTGATCTTTGGAATCAGGACCGTCAATAACAAAATTGGTATGAAAACTCCTAGGATAACAACAGATGCATTTAAGCCCGGCAATTTCTCCAGTAAATTCTCATCTGGAAATGAGATGTGTGTGTGTGTCTATGTGTTTGTGTGTGTGTGTGTGTGTGTGTGTGTGTGTGTGTGTGTATGTGTGTGTGTACGTGCGCATGTATATCTGTGGCAGAAATCTATCACATATCTTATTTGTTACATCAGCCAGTCACTACTAAGGGAAGAAATCTGCCTCATCAGAATGTCAAATATTGGGTGGAGACAGGTTCCATCTTCAGTAATAAAGACTATTTTACCCTCTTGCAAGGGAGCTCCCAGTGTTCATGGGACTTGGTTTACTACAAAAGTATTTGTCAGAGGCCCTGAATTAGACTAGAGAAGAAATAAGAACCAAAAGGATATCTCTTGGCTCTCCCCTCCCACCTAAGCTTCCCATTATAACATTCTAAGTAATCCAGCCACCCTTTGTGAACATGCCAGTTAATTCCAGTAGCTCCCTCTGGCTTGAAAAAATAAAAATAATTAGTGCACTTTCTTGAAAATCAAGGGCCCTTTTCTAACGACTGTCTGCTGGAGCCTCCCTCATATTACATAATGCAATAAGCTTAATCTTAAAAATGTGTTTTATTTTGCAGTTCTGAATCTTGAATGCAGGGCCTCACATGCTAGGCAAGCCCTCTGCTGCTGATCTGTATCCTATACCCCACATGCTTTCTGAACCATCTTCCCAATTACTTCCTCAACTGCTGTAGTAGAACGACTTAGAGAGAGTCTCTGGGGCCAGGAGCAACTGTGTCGAGAATCAAGTATCAGTCAGTTTACGGCACCCATTAGCAGGGTTACCAAACATATCTGATTCTCTACCAGAGGACACCACAGGGCTGAACTCCCGCTTCCCTCTGTGGCCAGAAGTTTCAGTTCCAGCTCATCTGTGAGCTGAGATCAGTATTACCTCTTGGGGAGCATTTCATAGCTCCAGGGAACACCCCATTCTCTTTCCTCCAGTTTTCATCACAGTGACCATCCCATGGACTTGAACCCCGAAGCAATGCAAAGCAGAGCTCTCTTGGTGATCAGCAACGGATAAACAGGAGTGTGGGGAGAGGGTGACATTGTGGAATGTCTTGGGCTTAGACCTATCTGGTACAACACAATATCCTCTCCTGCCTGGTCTAAGTGCTGCAGTAACGATCTTCACATACATTAGACTTCACTAATCTTCATGAATTGTGAGATGTGAGCAAGATTTTACAGCTGAGGGTTTCTGAAGTGGGAAGGTCATCCACGGTCCATTACTTTAATATGTTCATTCACTCAGCAAGTACTCGCTGAGCACCACTGTCCGTGTCGGGCAATGTTGTAGGTAGTCAAGACAGAAGGGAAAGCAAAAAAAAAAACTCATTTATATGAGAAACATACTCTGCGATGTTCTCATGCTCAGGGGACTGAATTCAGATGTTACGAAGGGGGAAAGGCACAGGATTTACATTGCTCAGCGGAAGCCTCATTTCTAAGCTGAGATTTCAACAAGACTGAGTTCCCTGCACAGACCCAAGATGAAGATATTTCCAAGAACTTCCAAGAGGGGATGACAGCTCACAGAGAAACAAGTTCACTGGGACAGAAGACGAGATGAAGGTAAACACCCTATAATGGGGAGAGGAGAGTGTTGCACAATGAAGCTAGAGGCAGAAAGGATAAAATCACCATCCTATATTGAAATATAAAGATCAGATTGTGTACTGAGATATACTAGAGAGTTCTGGGTGCATTTGTATAGTTTCAGTTCATAAAAATATGGTCCAGGGAGCTGGGGGGATGGCTCAGTGGTCAAGAGTGCTTGCTGCTCTTCCAGAGGACGAGTTTGCTTCCTAGCACTCAGGACAATCAGCTCACAAACATGTTTAACTCCAGCTCCAAGGTGTGGCAATGGGAGGTCCAATGCTCTTTCTGCCCCCTCCCCGTACGCACACACACGAAGAATGGCTTCTAGTGGAATAGTAGAGAAAGACAATTCCACTTGCATGGTAGAGCTACATGAGGAAGTGAACAGAGCTGGGACAGCGTGAGTGTGTTAAGACTGAGTCGATAAGACTTGAGACGAGACTGAAAGTACAGGTACAATCAGTCCCCACTCCCAGGGAGGAAAGGGGGAGTCTGGCGTAGCCCTCAGACACTTATCTGAAAAAAACTGGGCAGATGAAACAGTTGTTGACAGCTTTTAAAACACGGAAGAGACGGAAGGACATGAAGAACTTTGCTGTACAAATATTAGGAGGAAGCCAGGTGGTGGTGGCGCACACCTTTAATCCCAGCACTTGGGAGGCAGAGGCAGGTGGATCTTTTTGAGTTCGAGGCCAGCCTGGTCTACAAGAGCTAGTTCCAGGACAGGCTCCAAAGCTACAGAGAAACCCTGTCTCAAAAACCAAAAATAAACAAACAAAAATATTAAGAGTACCTGACTTGGATGACAGATGGGATGTGTGATTCAGAAACCCGGGATAAAGATAGGAGCTGGGAGTAAAATCTCAAAGATTCACATGCATATATGCACAAAGAAATACAATAGAACTACAACCTAGGTGCATGACAAGTAGATGCCTCTTACACAGAGGCAGGTCCCCTGACCACGGAACTGCAGGCTGGCCAGTGTTTAGGAGAGAAAGAAGAGACGAAAAACTGACAATAAGTAAGCATTCACCAAATATTACTGAACTGGCTCCCAATGCCCAATCTCTGACCACTAAATGCACCTACCACCCTTCTCAATCTAATGATTATCTTTCCTGACATTTTCCTATATGTAGAAAAGTAAACATTTCATTATAATGGCAAGAGAATAGTATGACACTTCCTATTTTTAGAACGACTATCTCTTGGACCCTCAGTGTTACCATAGGCAACTGGGACTTCAATTTCAATGCGCACACCTGTTGATGAATGTTCACACACGCAGGCACAAATACTGGCTGTGGAAATCAATTATGCAGATAAAATTGCTTTCATTATTATTCTTTCTCAAAAGCTGATATTGAAGTATGGTAGGGGGAGATGCTGTAGGTAAATTGTGGGACTCTAAGCCTGAGAATATAAGAGGAGGACACAAGGATAGCACAGAGCAAGAGTGACTTAGCAAAGCAGCCGCTGGTCTTAATGCTCACCCGTACAAGAGAAGTCATCCACACGGATGTATCCTGGGATGCAGTCACAGCGATATAATCCCGGCAGGTTGACACACACTGTGTTGGCATGACAGTAGTGCATCTTAGCTGCACACTCATCGATATCTAAAAAAGAAGAAACACAGTTACGGCGAGTGGAGCAATCAGGTCAGAGTATAATTACCCTGTAAGGAAACTGTGAAAGATGAATGCCCACTGATGTCGGCAGGAAAAGCAAGATGCATTCAGTTCAAACACTTAGGTGCAAAACCAGCTGGTGCACTGGAGCCCATTCTGGGTTATAAGTGTTCTGGAAAAATGCATGGTGCGGTACCACAGCTGAAAGGGCAAGAAAGGGGAGAAGACAAAATCAATTGTTTATTTCTTACCATGTAAGAAACTCTATTTAAGTGCATCAAATTAAGGAGCTCTGTATCCGCCCAACTGAGTCCTATTAATATGTATTGGGAATCCACAGGACATGGTGTGGCTCTCATCAGAGGGATCAAGGAATCCAGTCCCTCTCTGCTTATGTATCTTACAGAGATCTGTTACCAAATGATGCTGCAGCCGTTTCCTCCACACTACACCCTAGGTTGAAGGCAGCAGCTGCTCTTGGATGTGAACTCAGCGTTTCCACGCTCTGACACTGGGGTTGAGCACCAGGTGGTAGGATAACGGCATGACTCAACAGAAGAACATATTGTCTTTGGGATGGAGGTCACAGTGTCACCTGCTCTCTATCATAGTTCCCAATGAAGATTAAAATACCTTACAACTGCAAACGCAGAGTCCATCTTTCTAGAGGTGTTTTCAAAAATTGGTTTATGCTCATTTTGTTTGAACTATTGTTGCATAATTGTTTACGGGGTTCTAAAAACAGCACAGGAATCCAAGACAGAAAACCTGAAGTCTAGTTTGGAGTCTGATAGTTACTAACGGAGACTTGCATTTGGTACTCTGAACCTTTATGCCCTCCTCAGCTTGCTTATGAGCACCTCTGACCCTAATGCTTTGTTTCATTCAAGGTATTGACTATCTTGATTCAAATGTAACTCCATGATTGAAGTGTATGTATCACCTCTATCTTAAAATCTCGAAAATGGAAGTCCTGGGAAGTTAAATTATCTGTCTGAGTCACTGAATTTAAAATGCTACACATGGGATTTGAACTCATATGTGTCTTATTAGCTATGATGTCAGCTGAAAGGACCTTCAAGTTGAAAAAAGTCAAATTCAGTTTTTTTCAATAAGATAATTATTGGCATCCTAATATCCTAATTTATATAGAACAGGAAAAATGGCTATATTGAGTCAGTAGAAAAACTCATTTATCTGTTTATTTTTTAGAAAGAAAAGTAGTTTGATTTATTTCCCAATAAAACACAGTAGAATAACATTAGACTCTCTTTTCAGTCCTAAAGGGCTGTCAAGCTATAAATAAGAATTATTGCTGGGCCGTGGTGGCGCACGCCTTTAATCCCAGCACTCGGGAGGCAGAGGCAGGTGGATCTCTGTGAGTTCGAGGCCATCCTGGTCTACAAGAGCTAGTTCCAGGACAGGCTCTAAAAAAAAAGCTTCAGAGAAACCCTATCTCGAAAAACCAAAAAAAAAAAAAGAAAAAAGAAAAAAAAAAGAATTATTGTTGGGTAATTGAGGTCTTGGGAGGACAGGCACAGTTAACAAGACTCCCATAACCTTGGTATGATAACAAAGCACCAAAACTTAATGAAAGAGCACGAGCAGCCAACCACTTCCTGTGTGCCTGTCTGTGTCTCCAGGGATGCTCGGGGAACCTCACATACAGCAGCAATCTTGACAGAGGAAAGGAATCGTGGCACCAGCTCCGCACCTCTTTCATGCCTGCGTGGGCAACTAGAACTCAGAGAAAGAGCCTGACACACTGTTTTGAAAGTGTCCTAGCTTGTGTCATTATTGCTGTGGTGAAACTCTATAACCAGAGCAACTCGGGGGAGGAAGAACTTATTTGGCTTACACTTCATATTACTGTTCACCATCAATGGAAGTCAGGACAGGAGCTCAAATAGGGCGGGACCTGGAGGCAGGAGCGGATTCAGAGGCCGGGGAGGAGCGCTGCTTACTGACTTGCTGCTCATGGCTGTCTCAGTCTGATTTCTTATAGACTCTAGGACCATCCACAATGGGTTAGACCCTCCCCCCATCAAGCACTAATTAAGAAAATGTCCTATCAGCTTTCCTACAGTCAGATCTTCTGAAGGAAGTTTCTCAGTTGAGTTTCCTTCTTTCAGATAACTATAGCTATGTCAAGTTGATATAAAGCTAGCAGGCACAGAAAGCAGCTTAGTTATTGTTCATGGAAAGGCTTTAGTGTGACCATAGGAAGTGGTGGATAACCTGCTGGAAGCGAAAGGGCTGTAAGAGAAGCCAGGTATTAAGGAAGGTTTCGGTGCTAACATTTTTCCTGAGTTTTCGTATTTCAGGATACAGAAGGATCACACTTCACCATCCTCATGCATTTAAGCACGGCTACATGACTGCAGATGAACCCTGAGGGTAAGAATATCCTTGTGGGTAGAATAGTATAGTAAGCCAACATCTGCCTCGACATCTGTATCAGAGCCAGCATCTGCCTCTACATCTGCTTGTTGCTACCTTAGAAACCATGGAAACATAGACACAGATTTTCTTTCAGCAAGGGCCCCAGAGTTACAAGCAGGTCATCAGCAGGCGTTATTAAAGCGTTGCATCATGCAGAAATACGGCTTCACGGAGATACATTCTTGAGCCTTCTCTGACTAGGACAATGTGTTACCTCAAAGAAGGCAATTATGCAAGTGGATCTTAAAAGATGAACATGACTTTACCCGGTAAGGAACAGGGTGAGTATCCAGAGGGCAAACTATAGAAGAAACCCTTTAAGTCTCTGTGGAGTTAGAAATGGAGAGAATCATTGAACCATGGCTTCTAAGCACCCTAATCAGCTAGCTGTGGTGGTGATGTTGCTAGTGTATGCGGAAGAGGTGAAGACAGAAGGGTCATGAGTTTGAAGTCAGCCTGAGCGACATCCAAGAAGGCTTGAGGTAAAGGCTAAGAAAGCACACTTCTCTCATAGAAAACCAGAGTTTGGTGTCCAGCACAGCAACGTGGTGAAGTAGAACCCCTGTAACACCAGCTTCAAGGGATCCTAAGCCCTCTTCTGACCTCTACGGACAGTGTCACTCATATGCGCATAGGCTCCATCTCGTTGTTTTAAAAAAGGATTTAAATAGTTAAAAAGAAAACATGAATTAGTTTTTACTGAGCTCCATGGAAGAATAATGAGCAAATGGCCACCTTGGACCTCACAGCCTATAAAACCTTTAATAATGTTTACCAAAGCCATGAAACTTTCTAACAAAGTATTTCACATAGTCTGAGAGGGTCACAGGTGAAGACTCTGTATGCAGAAAGGTGTCCTGGGGAATGCTGTTTCGTCTGACCCTTGAAGTGTAAGTGAAACAGAGAAATGATACACCACATGGCAGAGGGTGTTCGAGGAGCCGGTTCCAAGAAGCTTCGCCTATTGGAAATTGGACTGGAAAGAAATAGAAGCTCAGGCCAGCTCCACCAGACCTCTCAGCCCAGATGAAAGAGCTTGGACTTGAGTCAGGGCAGTGATACAATCCAATTTCTGTTTTTAAAACATCACTCCAGCTGTAGGAAGGAGAATTGATTGGAGTAGGGGAAGCCGAGGGCTAAATCACGTTGGTATTTTGCTCACAGCCACACCGAAGTCCGTCTCACTCTGCTGGGATGCCCAACCATTCTTCAAGATGAGAAACTAGTCAGGACCTGCCTTCGGGGCCATTCAATCTTCACCCATGGCCACAGCTGACAGCGAGGCTGCTGACTGCAGTGGGCACCAACCCTTCCAGGATGCCTGTCAGCTCCTTCCAAGGGAGACCCAGGCTCTCTCCCCTCAGGCCACTGTGGTAGAATATTATTTTAAATGGGCAAAGATATGTTATATTTGTTTCTGCTGCCTTTGTTAACTATGTAAACGTGTTTCATTTGTGTTACTTAGATATAATTAATCTGGGCTCGGAGAGGCAGAGGTAGCATCTAATTAACAGGAAGTAGCAGGGAGGAGCTTAGTATGGGTTTTCTTTTTTTCTTTTCTGTTTTTCTTTCTTTTTTTTTTTTTTAGTTAGGGCATTGTGGAAGAGAGTGACTTCAGCAAAGAAAGTTAGTTGCTATTTTTCTCTTTTTTAATCTATTTTTTTAATTTTTTTAAAAAAGAAAACAAACTTTTTATTTTATATACTATTCTAATCCCAGTTTCTACTCCCTCCCCTCCTCCCATTTCCTCCATCTAGCCCCCACCTCACCCCCCCCCCATCCACTCTTCCAGAGAGGGTGAGGCACACTGCTTTAGGGAAGGTCCAAGGCCCTCCTTACTATTTCTAGGCTGAGCAAGCTATCCATCTAAAGAGAATAGGTTCCCAAAAAGGCAGGACAAGCAGTACTGAAAGTCAGTTGCTTTTCTAACTCTCTGCCTTTGGAGTTTTATTAGGACCGAAAAAGATTTAGATAAAACTAGCTTTAGGGGCTGCAACAGAGTCATTGTCTGGGGGAACAGAAATTCCCCCAGGCTACAGTTTTAGTGCCCTGCCCAGGCTGTTCGCAGTTTAAAGCACGGACCAGTGTTCTCATCCTCGCATCCTCTGGGTCTGAAGAAGTTATTTGTCTCTGGCGTACTCACCTTGATCCAAATAGACCAAGGCCTCTCCTTCTTCACTGGCATCTAAGGCCTTGAGTAAAAGTATTTTCAAAACAACAGAGAAGGCGGTGGTTATGAAATCCTAGAGAGAAATTCTCACAAAAATTTAATCAAACCCTTGTTCTCTAGAAGTCATTCAAGACTTGTGACCTGGCTTCTCAGCTGCTCGGGGAAGTATCTTACAGTAGACTTGGTTTTTTGCTTTTAGTTCATGCCTGTAATTTTAGTTTCTATGTGTCTAAAAGGTCCATGCTACCAGCCTAAATATAGCACAGAAGGAAAGCTGCAAAAAAACAGTAGAAAGTCAAACTGTGATCCTTTTGTTATTGTTGTTTTTAGAAACAAGGTTCCGCTGTGGCTTTGGAACCTGTCCTGGAACTAGCTCTTGTAGACCAGGCTGGCCTCAAACTCACAGAGATCTGCCTGCCTCTGCCTCCTGAGTACTGGGATTAAAGGAATACACCACCACCTACAGCCTGGCAAACTGACAATTATCTTTTGTTTAGCTTTCATTGAACCACCACCTGTAGGAGGCACATGGTGGGACAGGGGGAGGGGAGAGGAAGAAAATGAAATGGGGTCACCCAGCTGAGTCCCTGGAAGAGAAGGAGGAGTTAGCAACTTCTGCAGTGTCAGGTCGGTGATGGGGGTGGAACAGTGGCAGCTTTGCCAAGATAAAGGTTGCCTCTCTCCCTCCACAGGGAAAGGCAGAACAGCATACAATTTCAATAGGACTCAAGAGGGCTTCTGAAAGAAAATCTGATTAAAAAGAGAATCAAAACAGAATTAACATCTTCAAAGAGCTGGGCTACCCAGAGAAAACAACCTCTCGAAATAGCTGAGATTTTTATAAACTTTCTCCCCCGACAACTGAGATTTTTAAAGTGAACCTAGGACAAACATTGCACTTTGTCATTTTGTTCACAGAGGAAAGGGCTATACAAGGTAGCAAATAATTAGAAGATGGAAGAATACAACACAAAAATAAGGTACCGGTCAAAAGAATGAGCCACTGTTCAAGGAAAGAATGCATGGACCCTAAACAGGAAACGGGGAAATAGGAAGGATTCTTACAGGGATAGCAAGTTCTGCCTGAGCTTGTCAAAGCAGAAAGTGCTCTGCCTAAAAAAGAAAATTCTGTAACAGTGGCCTCTGTCAAAGTAATGCTCACTCCGGAGCCAGGAAGGAAGGAAAGGCTGAGCCCGTGGGGCCCCCGAGTGGGTCTTGATCAGACCCAAATCCAGGCTCCAGCTAAAGGACCGATTTTGTCCTGATAAGATGCTGAGTGGAACCCTAATTAACTTGCCATCTGCTGAGATTTGGGGGGAGACTGAGGTGAGCTACAAGTCCCACGCCTGCTGAAATGAGGGCCAGCCCCCCACAGCTGGCGAACAACAATGTCTCTTGTTTGTACATAGAAGGTGTCATGCTCAGCCCCCCACAGGGAGCATCTCAGCACCCCACTCACCCACTTGACCACGCTAGCAAGTAGGTACCACATGTCATGATAAGTAAACCGTGGCTTAGAGGTTATTACAGCACTTAGCCAAAGCACAAAATCAGTGGACCTTAAAAGCTGGATTTGGATGCAAGTGATTCAGTTCGAAAGGGCATTTCCATCGGTGGCTCTGAACTCTTTCTTGAATTTCAATCCAATGACCTTCTGCATGGCTGTTCTCCCTGTGATGTGCACAGGAGCAGACAGCTCTCCACATCTGTGTCCACGGCCCATACTGCCATGACATCTGTTCTGGTGGCACTCTCTCCACTGAGACAGCACTGCCAACCCAAGCACCACAGTTTCCTTGGCTCCTTTATATCAATCACATCCTAAGATTTTTACACCCTAAAGCTCAGGGTCCCAAGGCTCCCAAATGGCAGGTGCGGCTTCTGCCACCTTGAACCTGTTTCTTCATATAGCTCCTACTTCAGTTACAACTCTCAAAGCCTCCAGAGAATTAGAAATCAGCGGACGCCCAGGTATGTATACAAAGCCTTGCTGCAGTGTATTTTGGCTCCAGAAGAATGGAGCTCGAATTGGGATTCATTCATATAAATTGCTTGTCGTCTTTGAAATATTAGAGTTCATCTTCTCGTGGTCTTTTGAGGTAATGAAAACACATGATTTATGTCCCTAGGATGGTGAAGTGGTTTGTTTTTGTTTTTTTTTTTAATGTATACTTATAGACTTCCAAATGAAACTTGATGTGACATAATGGTTCTTCACACACCACCGGCCTCCATGTACAGGGCTTCAGAGTAAACCCTGACCAACCCAAACTCGGATCGCTGTCATTAAGTTATAGCGCAAATGAAAATTAGCTTACGGTACAGCGTCTAGGCAGCACACAATAGTGCGTCACAATGATTCTTAATAAAATATGACCCATGCAGACTCATTAGGTAAGGCTTTCCTAGGTCAGAAAAAGCAACCAAGAGAGCTAGACTCAGAGATGGGGGGGTTGGGGAGAACAAAGGAAGGAAGACCATGCCGCTGGTGTTTTGAATCATGCTCTGACCCAAGACTCCGGGCATCGTCGCTCATTCCCTTTATGTCCTCCACACACAGACTTCGGTATCACCTGTGGAGTCCTTGGAATTTTAGGCGAGGTCTGCATGACATCAAGAAGCACACTTAGTCATGTTCTGCTCACAGCGAATCAGACATTGGCGTGTTGGTCAAACGTTGCACTCTGTTCTTGCTTTGTTAAAATGTCCTCAGTCCTGGGGACTGAACCAGCATGTCACATGTCCATCTATGTCACATGGAACAGTAATTTCAGTTTCTGCATGTGCGGCACAGGTCAGAGCATGGGGCCACCCTGGCACCACTCCTGGCTTTTTTCTGAGTCACCTGTGCTCTGGACAAGTCACATTCTCTGAGGCAGTAGATCCTGTAAAGTGGGGGAACTGGAACCAACACCTCTGAAAGACCCACTGGCTCTACTGCTCTTGAAGGTTTCAGCTATTTCTATCCATCCATCTGATGTGCTGCTTCTGGTGCAGCCCCTGGGCCACCTTTTCCCCTTGCAAGAGAAGCATGTGGACATCCTAAGTGTCCTTCCAACCGGACAGCAGTCCTGAAGGTCACTATCCAGGTGGCCAGAGCCCTCGCCGTGGCCCCGCCAGCTGCACTGGGACCTTCACACGTTCGCAGTCCCAGACAGGCTCTCTGTGGACTGTTAGGATAACGTGCAGGGCAACTGTACCAGACTGACCTGGCTGTGCAGCCGGCGAGACATTGGAAACATGGCAGTGGCGGCCAGCTGGCTAGCCTTTTAGAAGCAGCTATCCTTTCTTTTCTGTATGGGCCATATTTACATTTTTTTTAAAGTTTATGCAATCTTTAAATTGAAACTATAAACACTCAGCAGTGGGTTAGAGCCCTGCAAATCCTCTGTAAGCTGCTGCGGAGTTGACGGCTGCCCGCCACTGCCATTCACCCAGATTAATAGAATTCCCAGCCAGAACGAGTCCTGATATGAACTGAGGCTTTAGATGATTATGATACATCAACAGTACGCTCAGCGACTGCCGCTAATGTACCAGCTGGTGGGGATGCTAATGTGTGTGGAGATGTGGGTGCCGTGCCTGTGCCTGCAGTTTTACTGGAGGCCTAAAACTAATTTTAAAATCATATTTTAGGCTTTAGGTTTTAAAAACCTAAGGAGGAAGACAAAATGTGAACTGTTCCATGCTTTCTCATGTGAGAAATCGAACAAGGCCCTGGATTTGACCATTGGCACCATCGAGAAAGGAGCAGGGGGTACTAAAGGGATGGTGGGGATGGGGTCCCACAGGCACAGAGATGATCGCTCTCATGGGTGCTGGAAGCCAAATCAAAAGTCATGGCCTTCGTATTCCAAAACTGGCATTTTATACCATTTGTCTGTAGTCATGGGCGGAGCTCTAGCTGAGTTGGTAGAGTGCTTGTCTAGCATGCACAAAGCTGTGGGTTCGAGCCCCAGCACTGCATAAGCAGAGGCTGGTGATCACTCCTGTAATCCTAGCATCATTTGGGAGACAGAGGAATATATATATGGGACCCTGTCTCAAACAAAGAAAAACATTCTTTCCCATTTATCTGTAATTACAGTTTCTTCCTAAATTAAGGGGGAAACCATCTAATGCTTATAGAATCTAGAACTATAAACAAATGTTCATAGATGCCAGGTAGAAGACTCTGTGTGTGTGTGTGTGTGTGTGTGTGTGTACAAAATGTGTCCTTTTCACAAAGAAACACCTTCTACATGATCAACAGAAATGCTGGCAAAGCTCCACACTGACCTCCATGACTCCATGAGAGAGCACGAGAGGTGAGGGAGACGGGACCACCTAAGCGCAGGCGCACCTCTACAGGTGAAGGAATTCATTCAGCACTCTCACACAGATCTACGTGGTACAGATAAGTGCCATCTTCAGTGATGGATTAGGGACTAGAGGCAGAGCAAACTGTCAAAGGTCACATAGGTCAGAGCACACCCGGATGTGAGGCTATGGACACAGGCCACACAACTCTGCACTGAATGCTAGGATCTCTCATGAAAGATGGGCCAGGGCTCTTATCTTCCTACATGATTCAGAAGTGATGGCATGTTATATCTTCAGGCATTGGTTCTGCTTCTCCTTGGGACATTTCCAGCTGACCAAAATGTATCTGCCAATGCAACTCAACTCACAGATGCCAGCCTCAAGGGGGCGGGGAGGGGATGGGGAAGGACAGGGAGAAAAGGTGAAGGTGGGGAGAAAATTAGTAATAAAAAGATAGGAAGGGCGGAGGAGAAGGAAGGAAAATGACTTTGATCCAGACCATAGCTCATTACTGTGGATGGATCTGTGACCCCAAATTCACATGTTCAAGTTCTAACTCCCAGCCATAATGATGTCTAGAGATTAAGGCAACTAGGGCTCCATACAAGTGAAAGAATATGGGCTTCGTCTCGTGTGCATCTTAAGGAGAGACCTCTTCTGTCTGAAGCTGAGCTGGTCAGCTGCCTGTAAGCCAGAAAGAGAACCCTCACCAGTCTCCCCATGCTAGGACTCAGATCTCAGACTGCAAACCCCCCAAAAGCAAGAAAACGTCCTGGGATTTCTAGCTCCCCAGTCCTCAGTGTTCTGTTGTGGCTGTGTAAGCAGGTTCCCGCTATAACCCTTTCCATTTCTCTGATGCCTACAGAAATGGATTTTTTGCATCAAGTTCTGTCGTATGTGTCAGACAAACATGTTCCCAGCTAGATCAAATATCTTCAGGTTTAAACTCCAAGAAACATTTCGGTCTTCCCGTGATTGATAAAGAATTCTTATCCCATAGAATTTAGACTGTTTTTCATCCTGCTGGGCTCAATTTCAGAATCGAAAGCCGTCGTAAAGTCCCATTTTCGCTTTAGGTGTTGGAAACCCCAGCACACTAATTGCCACCTAAATCTGGTCAAGCACACTCCGTGACATTCTGCCCACCCTGGCACTTCTGACCTTCAAAGGATGCCCATAATCTGACGTTAGCTGTCTGTGAGGAGAGAGATGCCTGGGGTGAAGGCTGACTAATCCAGTCTCTGTCGTAGGCTGGACCACAGCCTGTCTGAACCCATTGGTACCAAAGGTCCACTTCAAATGATGGTAACAGTGAACAAGACCAAGCTGTCCCCAGAGAGAGGCCAGTGAGATGTAGTTAGACTACCCTGGACGTACAAAAGTAAGAGCAATCTTTTGTCCTTGGTACAGTTGAGAAAGGAAATTCAAGAGCTCTTGGGAGTGGGCCGAATTCCACATGCCGTGAAGTTTCAGCATATCGGTGTGACACGTGGGTCTCCAGAAGTTAGACTCGTCCAGGAGGGAGGTAGCGACATGAGGATGGGCTGTGAGAGTGCCCCTCAAGGCCTCCAGGTAAAAGGGTAGGCTCAACCCAGAGAAGGGGCTGCCATCTTGGATCATGCCTCACGCCAAGCGTAGGCATAGCGCTCTCATACACTGATTCATTTCGGGTCCATTGCAGCACGGAAATACTATGAGCATCTTTTAGTTTATAGGGGCCCGAGAGGTAAACCAGATGGTTGGTAACAACCGAGAATTTGAACCTACAACACCTACCATTCCCTAACCCTCTGAGAACTACCTTAGTTTCTCTGCTCATGCGCTGTGGTTTTAGTAAACAGCATTTTCTTGTATCCATGCAATCAAATTATTTATTTACCATTTTCATTATGCTTCCAAAATAAAGTGCCCGACTTTATTTATTATTTATTTATTTTAGAAAGAAATAATCCGGGGCTGGAGAAATGTGCCTGGTTATTAGAAGCACAGGTGGCTCTTGCAGAGGACACAGGTTTTCTCCACAGAACCCATATTGGGCTTAAACTGACTTTCACTTGAGCTCTGGAGATCTGCTGCCCCTCTTCTGCCTCCTCTCATTCTACATGCACATGGTGTAAATACACACAAGAGTACACCACACAGAAACAAAGATAAATGAAGAAAAACTAAAGGTAAATAAATGATTTGGTGACAGGGGTTTAGCTCTGACTCACAGTGGTGTCAAATTAGTAAGTGACCAAATTCCTGGTTCCAAATTCCATTTCTGTGGACTGAAGGTGACAGACACAACCCAGGTGAGGAAGTAACGCCCCTTTCCCACCCCTGTGTGATGGAAGACCATCAGCACAATCAAGATACAGACAATTTCCTCCTTGCTTTCCCATGGTCGGGGCAGAGAGGGTGGTACCTTACATAAAACAAGTATCCAACAACACTCCTAATTCCAAATTCTTATACATCTAACTGAAATAAGAAAACGGAAGTGTTCAAGCTGATCTGCAAACACCATTAGGTCCAGATCCCCATTTATTGCTAAGCAAATGCAAAAATAAATAGACTAGAGAAGAAAGAGAAGGCACTGGAACATAACCAAATTTCTTCGGAAAATACAATCCAAAGGTATGATACACTACCTTATCCAAAAACCGGGAAATGGGAGAAAAATCTTATGCCTCTACTTGAACTGCATTCAATGGAAGAACTCTAAAGTAACAATGGCCAACATTCATACGGCATTTTATAATTAGGATGGTCCTGTGTAAGAATTACTGCTCTCGTCATAATAACCCACTGGTAGATTCCCTTTAACACCTCAAGTCTACTAAGGAAGAGTGAGAGTAGAAGAAAGAATAAGCAGCCTGATAAGGTTACACAGCGTGAAAGGAGTGAGGAAGGACAGCCCTGCTCCCATCCTCAAACACCCTGGCCTGCGGCCCTGCTCCCATTCCTGCTACTTCGGTAGACACATTCAGGCCCTACTTACTCTGTTTCCTGTAGTCGTTTCTTGTTTCATCCCCCAAGAGACTGCAGAATTCTAGGAAAAGAGAGGTCCCATAGGTGGGGAGCTACTAGGAGACAGGGAATACCAGATGCTCGGGGACCCCAAAGCCTTAGTCATCCCAAGGCTAGAGGATCCCTGGTGATGGGAGATTCCAGGAAATGGAGGGCGTCTGAGGCTGGAGAAACTGCAGAGGATGAGGGCTTAGGGGGACCTTCGGGGCTGGAAGTGGGAAGACTGAGAAGCCAGGGCTTATCTGGTCAGAGTTTCTGTTCAGAATACTGAAAAGGTTTTGAACCAGAGAGTGGTGATGGTTGCTATAGTTGGAGCTGATGAACTGAAGAGTTAAGATGTCCAAATTGGACCACGTATAAGGATGCATGCCCATAACTCTAGAACTCGGGAGACCAAGGAAGGAGAACTCTCATGACCCTCAAGATGATCTGGCTCATAGAGTCCATATCAGGCCAGCTGGGGATCCATAATAAAACCCTATCTCATACATAGACAAAAGTGGTTGATTTTTATCAATTTATCCTCTTTAAATAGGTAATTGAATCGCATATGAATTGTGTAGGACTACAGCTGTTTGAACATGAAGACACAGTAGTCTCAGCCGCACTACACAGAAGAACAAGCTGCGGTGGATCTCGGCCCACATCCCTGCCAAGCCGCCCATTAGTGTCACCTTGAGAACACCACTTAGGGCTTCTGAACCTGGACTTGCCCATCTGAGGGATCCGCCACTACGCAGGTTCTGTGAGCTAGTCTTGGACACCAACAAGAATCCTCAAGTTCTTTGAAGCTTCTCAATCTTTGATTCAGGGGCCATTTTGGACAGACCATCAGGTTTCTCCCATTAGTCAGCTTTGGGGACCTAAGCAGAAACCAGTGTCCACTCACGGGTGGTCATTCCCTCCACAGTGCCACCTTCACTCTGCCATGGAGCTGGACACATCTTTCACCAGACAAGATTTTTTTGCGCCCCTTCCCTCCTCACCTCTGCTGCTCCCATCAGTAACAGCAGGGCTACTGCACCCTGCTCAGAAAATGGCTTTGCTCTCCCTGCCTGGGCTGCTATTGCTGAGGTGACATGCTAGCATGTACTTATATGTGTGCACTTGTGTGTGTGCCTATGACTGTGTGTGCGCATGTGTGTATGAGAGAGAGGGGGGGTGTCTTTCAATGTCTTTCCCCTAAATATTATTTAAAAATTAAAGTTCTGAAGTTTAAAAACAATAACTTCAGAATTTAAGTCTTTTGAACCTTATGTAAGAATATAGAAATAAGAAAAGAGTCTTGAATAAATAAAAGTCTGATAATAAAAATGGATTGTTCTTTCGCCACAGGTAAATGAAACAATTTAGGCCAAAAAAAATCTAAGATGCCACAATGCCATTTAAGAGCATTTTCTGGGGGCTGAAATGATGCTGGGTTCTCGAATTTAGATGTACGCTGTGATCGAGTGCAGAGCTCTGAGAGTGGCTAGTGGACTAGAAGACAACCCCTTCACAAAATGGGAGATGGGAGTAGGGATAATTGAGAGATTGCATATTTTCAAATGCTATTCTCTGGGGTTCACTGGGAAAAGGCTAGAGGTAGAAAATGCTGCAGAGGTCCAGGGATTCCCTGTCCTCCTCACAGGCTCGTGGCCGACGAAGCCTGCTTTAGTGTAGACTGTTTCAGGCAGAGCGAACAGGCCCTTCTGAGAAGCCCCATTAAAATTCCCAATGGTCTTTCCAAGCCTTACTCTATGTTAGCGGCACAGGTTAGGGTCACCTGGGGGTTTTTACCATGGGCTCACCTTGCCCTTGGGAGCTCAGCTGGTCAAGAATGAAGCCAGCTGGGAGGAGTGGAGAAGGGCAGGCATGGCCATGCCTCCTCCTAGATATAGCAAGAGAAATGTAGACAGAGGACAGTGGCAGGCTGAAGGCACTCTGAAGGAAATAGGCCAAGAAAAACTGGAAGGTGACACTGTGCACTGGCGACAGGGCATGCTTCCTGAAAGCTGGCATGAAGGATGGGCAGATGAAGGAGAGGGTGAAACGTAAAAAGGGGAACCCACTGGAGAAAGGATTTCTACATCAGAGCTACCAGCATAAGCTCCCTTTGGAAGGGAGGCTTCGTTGGCTGCAAGGAAGAACATCAGGAACATGAGCAGTCAGACCTTGGACACCATGCAAGGACCTGGCTAGGACAGCAAACATGCATTTGACATGAAGATGGGCCCATTTCCCCTTCCAGCTTTCACTCTTAGTAACTATGTTAGCAAAACATTCAATAGTAAATGACTATTAGGTCTTTCTCTATCTCCCTCTTTCTGCCTGTCTCTCATTTAAATTTATTTTCCCTCACATTTCAAATCATTTATATAAGGTATCTAAGGGCATCCATTAATTTTGGGAAGAAGTTGATAAATTATTTGAATTAATAAATAGGAATGAGAGGTGTACAGTTGCTGAGAGGAACAATTTATGACCTCTTCATTCTTGGATATCTGTGACAGAAAGCATGGACTAGCCTAGAATTGTTAAGGTGTGGTGAGCCCAGGGATCACTGACGATTCTAAAATCACCCACTGGATGCTGAGCTGAGTCTGACTCTCAGGAGGGCAACCAGGGACCTGAAATAACCCACTGAACGCAGAACTGAGTCTGGCTCTCAGGAGGGCACCAGGGACCTGAAATCACCCACTGAATGCAGAACTGAGTCTGGCTCTCAGGAGGGCACCAGGGACCACAATCAAAGCGCATACAGATGCAGGAAGACATCACTCGCAGTGATGTGCACAGAAGGAACATGTGTAAGAGTCTGGAGCTGGAAGATTCTGTCTGGAGATCGACCTGCCGGAGGCTGTGATTTTAAGGATCACAGTCAAGGGACAGAAGGTCAAGAGCACAGGAAGTAGAACTGACACGAAGATGACATTAGGCCAAAGGGGAAAGACCTTGTGGCTGAACTCTTGCTCGCGATAATAGCACAGATTTTTGTGAAGATGAAGCCCAAGCCATGGGGGTACCAAAGGCCTTAGTGAATGCGGGAGAGGGCCAAGAGATCTGTCACTGGTGACAATTAGCTGGGATGGCAGGTGCTGTCAGCCGATGGCTGTGACTTCTGAGGAGAAAGGGTGATCCATGAGGGAAGAATTATTTGACATAGAGCAAAGCTGACTTTTAAGTAGCTGAGCTGCCTCTGGGTTCCAAAGGGCATCAAGTGTTGAAGGCAAAGCTGCCCCTGCTAACAGCTGTGTCCACAAAGGCATTCAAGAGATGGGGAATTCTGTGGCATGTTTGTTTGGCAGCTGGGGAGAGGGGGTCTTTTAGTAAACAGTCCAATAGGGGCTAAGGAGATGGCTCACTGGATAATGCACTTACTATGGAAGTACAGGGATCTGAGTTCAGATCCCTCCACACACATCAAAGCCAAGCAGAGTGGTTGGTGCACATCTCTAAAGTCAGTGCCAGGGTCATGCATAAAACATGCACATAACCAAGAGTGCAACAGCCATGTCATTCGCGGAAGGCAGCATTCCCTAACACATCAACCTTCTGTCTCGCTAGTCTATTCTGTCTGGCTCTTCTTCCATTAGTGCTTCCTGGGGCTGGGAGAAGGCTTATATGGATGCCCCATTTATGCCTCAGCATCCAACAGTCCCTCGTTATTAGAACACCAGCCAGTTAGGAGTCAGTTTTAAACCTGTTACTGCAGAAGAAATCCCTGACATGGGCTGATAGGCAATGATGCATCTTCCTTTCCTCCCTCCCTCCCTCCCACTCTCCTTCTCCCATCTCCTACACACACAGACAAAATGCTACTTTGTAAAAATACTCTCACTGAGTGCTTTTGAGAATCAGTTTTCCCAAATGTGCTCAGTGCCCACAGAGTCTTTAATTTGCCCTTCTTCCTAGGAGGCGATACCACTGAGAAATCAAAAAAACAGGTGTGTTTCGGACACTCTTCCAGGCGTTCAGTGGGCATCAGTCATTCACAGTTCTCATGCTACTCCTGTTACCAGCCCATTTCACAGGAGAAAACAATGAGACACTGTCCAGGAAGGTACCAAGGAGGCTCTACCAACACGAGCCAAGTGCAAAGCCTGTGGCCAGCATTAGAAGCTCACACTTATGCACTGAGCCATATTCCCAGGTGTCCCTAATCTCCACTTTTCACTCCTGCTCCTGTACCATCCCTAACCCACCTAACTTCCCAACTTAGTCCACATTGTTTTTTTGGTTTTGTTTTTTGCTCTAATTTTGCTTTTATTAGATTATTATTGTGTGTTCATTTTCCAGGAAGACTATGTGATTTTTTTCTTTATTTTATTTTATGTACCAACCAGTTTCCTCTCCCTCTTCTCCCCCTGTTCTTTTCCCCCACCTCCCTTCTACCCCACATTCATGTCACTAACCACCACAAAGGATGCCACCGAATACGGAGAAGATGAACTAGCTTTTATAAACCCAGCAGAGGACAAGGTTTCTGGGCCATTTAACATGCATTTGTTTTTCAGCCATCTTTCTTCTTTGTGAGTTTGCTATTGTTTGTGTCTCCCTACACCTCGAACAATAGGAAGTGTTCAAATGGAAACTGAAGTCAGTGTCCAGATGGAGGGAGTGGGCTTCTCGACAGACAGACAATGATTTGTGAAAAGCCCTGCCTCCCCCACCACACCCCAGGAGGAACACAGACACTGAAGAAGCCATTCTGCTGTAGCAGCCCTATTCCAAACCAGAGGCAACGGAGAAACTGTGACCACAATCCAGAACCATCTTGTTCTACCCCTGTTCAAGAAGGTGGCCTACTACAGGAGGGGTGGGATTCTGCCACGAGATAGGACTCCCTCTTGTGAAGCCTCCCCAACTCTCTGCTTGGTTGCAGTCCCTGGAGGACCGGCATATTCCAAAGACACTCTAGAAGACCCTGGCTCCAAGACTCCACCTTAAAATGCTGGGTAACTAGAGACTGCCTTCCTCCTCCACTCCTAGCTGTAACCAATTTGATACTTTGAAGCTCACAAAACCAAAAGTGATGGCAAGCGGATCCTCTCGCCTGGAATTGGTAACGCTTTCTTAGGTTTGTTCCAGGCCTGGCTTTGCTTACCACATTTATATAATTAGCATTATAAGTAAGCACACTTCCTCTGGGTTGTTTTCATGGTTGCCACACATCTTGTACCTGTAAGAAGCCACTGAATGGGGAAGGAAACACTTCAATAGAGGAGAAATGAGTCCACACCCACTTCTATTCTAATTGATAAACTCACTTACTACTGTTCCGACTTCAGATGAATTTCAAAATCCTTGGCACTTTGGTTCATTTTTGAGATAGCTTTAACTCATCTTGAGGATAAGAAGGAAAAGAGACACGTGAATGCAATTAAGCTGATTTCCGCTTGGCTACTACATATTTTACTCCTGTAATTCATTATGCTTGACTTTGCTACTGGCCCAGGGTGAACACGAGAGCATTAAATCTCAAAATGGATAATTCTTGCCTTCTCGTTGTTTTACCCTGGACAATTAAGTTAAAATAGCAAGCATTCCTGGCATTTCCATCCACCTCCCATTCCTCATGCGTGGAGGGGTGGAAGTGGAAGGCTTACTCCTCCCTTTTTAATCTCTAATACTCTTACAGTGGCCATGTCCTATCTCTGTGCCGTGATATTGACTAGCCTCTTCTTAAATTCACACAGATGTTATCTTCCAATGATAAATCGTAGCAGGCTACTCATATAATTGATCTCGAAATCCCTGTGCCCCCAACAACCTTTAGCTGTGGCATTTTGAAGGACTCGGTACCTCTTTGAAAAATCACAGGCTGATAGAATTCTGACAGGAGGGTGTCTCTACTTTTAAAAAAAATGTCTCAAATCTCCCAAGAAGTGTGAACACTGACCTCCATCACCGTCCCAAAGATACACTTTTTAAAAATTAGACATGAGATATGAATAGCAGTCGGGTAAGAAACTCGTGTTCTTGCTTTACACCTAGAGGAAAAAAAATTGCATTTACTTGACCTCCACATGCAGCGAGAGGGTGTGAGCAGAGGGGAAAATGACTGGTTGCTCTCGCTACAAATCTGTGGAATTTGTCTGACTTATTGCAGCTTACTTGGGAAGATACCAGATGGTTGAAGAAGGGACGTCTGTGGACATTGGTGTCAAATTCAGGTTTAAGCCCAGATTTACCCACTAGAACACATTGCTTCAAGCAAATAATTGCTCCAAGACTCAGTTTCCTTATGTGCTACCTTGCTGAATAACTGTCAAATTAATTAGAAAGAATATAGCTTTACACAGATCTAGAGAGGTACGACCTCACCATTAGATTGATTGATTCTTGATTATGATTGTTTTTCCTCTAGCTAGTGTTATTTATCTATGGAAAACCAGAATTCAAAGCTACCTCCCTTGGAGTATGGCAAAGCTCATCAGTAAACATATCATCAAGCATATAAAACCTAGAACAGTATACTTTATTGGAGCTATGACATATTCAATGATACACATACACACACATGAGGAGGGATGGGGAGGGAAGGAGGGGGGGGCAAACAGGACTCACGGGAAGCAAGCAGTCACCGCAGAAGCTCATTACAAATTATGCATTTGGAACCAGAGGTCAAATTGTAAAACCTCCATCTGTAGCAGAGGTTGGCACACCTGGTCTGTAAAGGACTAGAGAAAGGGCGGGCAGACAGACAGCTCAGCTAGCTAAGTACTTGCCTTGACAGTGTGAGGCCTTAAGTTGGATCTCAAGAATCCACACGAAAAAAGAAAAGAGCCAGAGGTGATGGCACTTACTTGTAACCCCAGAGCTAGCGAGGTAGTGACAGGTGGGTCCCTGGGGTCAGGGGGCCAAGCCATCCCAGCCTGCTTGGTAATTTCCAGACCAGTGAGAGACCCTGACTTAAAACAAAACCATGGAAAGCACCTGAGGTTATCCTTTCATCTCTGCATGCTCGCGTCCGTATGTGGACCTGCACATACATGAACACACACGAACACACACTCAGAAATGAGTTGGACAGTGCATAGCCTTCATAAAGCATGTTTCCATCACAGTTATAGAATCGTACTAACACCGAAGCATGAAAACAGGCACAAACAATACACGAATGAGTAGGGCTGTGTTCTAATAAAGCTTTCTTTACAAACCAGTCATGGCAAAACCACTATACCTTGCTGATCCTTGATGTGATGGAAGGCAGTGTACCTGGACTAGGTCCCTTCACCCCGCTGTGTTCAAGCTGACTGTTATTTAAAGTACCTTCACGTCCAAACAGTATCACAGCGGAACATCAAGTTTGAAACATTCATAAATAATATTAGGGCAAGACAGAGAAGTTCTTGGCTTTCAAAGAATTATTGTCTATCCACACACAATGATAATATTTGTCAGTATGATAATGAAAAAATGGAGATTAAAATAGAATCTTTCCATGAATTTCAGCAATCCCCTATAATTTATAACACAGTGCTGCCTGAAATAGTCTCATTTTTTTCTTCCCGATCACACAGGCACTAAATCCCTTAGGCGTCACCTAACGTGACTAAAGGGAAAAGGTGTTTGACTTATTTGTTTGTTTGTTTATTTATTTATTTAAGTCTCAGAATGTGAACATGATTTTCTCTTTCCACTTTGTTCCTCAGAGGAAGCTTAATAAAAATGTTAATTCTAATTGTTTTGCTCTTGGCTATGATATTTATGAGAGCATTTCCATTCTATTGTCCTCAAAGTCAAGCTTAATTTTTAGTTAAAAGCAATTCCAGGGGCTGAAAATGGCTCCGTGGGTAAAACGCTGGCTGGCTGTGTGATCTTGTGGACAGGAGTTTGGACACCTGGAACCTTGGTAAGCATCAGGCAGATGTGGCCGTTTGCCTGTGGGCCCAGCATTCACGAGGCAGCGAGGTAGGGTCCCCCACGTAAACTAGCTAGCTAAACTAGCCAAATCAGTATTCCCCGGGTTCACTGAAAGAACCTACCTCAGTATCTAAGGTAGAGAGTGATTAAGGAAGCTACTGGGTGTCAACCTCTGCCTCCATAAGTTACACAGTAACCTGCACATGCATCTACACAGACACATACACAAATCCATTATAAAGAATTCTGAGTAAGTCTGGTGGCATATGCCTTTAGCCTAAGCCCTCAGGAAGTAGTTGAGGAAGGAAGATTGCTGTGAGCTCAATTCCAGCCTTGGCTGTATAGTGAGACCCTATACAAATCTTCATCACCACGACCACCATCATCACCACGACCACCATCACCACGACCACCATCACCACCACCATCACCACCACCACCACCACCATCACCACCACCATCACCACCACCAACCACCACCATCATCACCACCATCACCACCATCACCACGACCACCATCACCACCACCACCATCACCACCATCACCACCACCACCATCAACCACCATCACCACCACCACCACCATCACCACCACCATCACCACCACCATCATCACCACCACCATCACCATCACCACCACCATCACCACCACCACCATCATCACCACCACCATCATCATCACCACCACCACCATCATCACCACCACCATCACCACCACCACCATCATCACCACCACCACCATCATCACCACTACCACCATCATCACCACCACCACCATCTAATCATCTAAACAAAACAAAACCCAGATAGGAATACAGCATGAAGGATCAGCAGCCTTCTTGCTACTTGTTCTTTTTTCTCCTCTACTCAAGACTTTTTCTCTCCACTTCTAGAAGGGAGCTTCCCACTTGAGAAGAATACTAAATTTAGTCCAAAGACTGAAAAAGGGTTCATGAGTTATTATGATGGGGTGAGAATTTCCCATGTGCACCCGGAATGCAGATTGAACCTATCCAAAGGCAGCAGTGGGGTAAGGACTGCCCCCTATGAGGGAAAATTCAAGTCTCACTCAGCTCAAACTGCACGCTTCACCTGCTGCAATCACAACCTGAGAAGCCTTCCAGTTCCACCCCTCCTCACTCAGAGACAGTGTTCAGACAGAAGAAAACACCAGCCTTTCTAGGATAAGAAAAGGAATTCCTATTCAAAAACAGCCTGGGTGTCCAGATAGAAAGTAAAAGTGTTTAAAGTCAGCATGCCTGATGATTCAAATCACTGCAGTGATTTCAGGAATATGGCATAGACTAGCATTAGAATAGAAGCACTAGGCTCTTCCAGGTATTGAGTTATAACACTCACAGCCATTAGTCACAAAGAATGGTGAACAAGGTGTTTACAAATCCACAGAACTTGCGAGGGTTTTGGAGTCAATCGATATATTTTTTTTATCTTACAGATGTTTACTAAGTGATTGTTGTACTTCAAAAATTAGGAAATAGGTTTCAACATATAAACAACACACTTCACAGTGCTCTTGCTTCAAATTTTGTCTCTCTATTTCTACCCTCACCGCAGGAGCCTGACCTATGCAACACAAACAAAGAAGAAAAATAATAAATCAGGGCACGCCGTTCTCATTTAAAATATTCCTTTGGGCCTGAACTCAGGAAGCAGAAAAAGAATCAAAAAGGGGGGCAGATTTTAAAAGTGCCTGAAGGCCCAACCTCCAAAGACTGAATTCCTTTAGTGATGCTCCACCTTCTGAAAGTACCACAACCTTCCCAAACAGCGCCACCACCTGGAAAGCAAGAGTACAAACACCCGAGCCTGGGGTGTTATTTCTAGTTCAAAGTAGCTACTAAGACTCAACACTAGGTAGTTATTTTAGTTTCACTTCTGTTTCTCTGATAAAATACTCTGACTAAAACAGGTTGGTGGAGCAGAAGTTTCTTTGAGCTGAGAGTTCTAGGTCCTGGCCCCTCACGGCAGGGACGTCGAGGTACCATCACCTTCTGTAAGTCTATACTTCTGTCCTTCCTTTGTGCTTTCACGACTATAGAGCGGTGAAGGGGGTTGCAGATAAAAACACGGATGCATCATGGATGTGTCTTCAGACAGCAAAGCCACTGGGCAATGCACAATTTCCTCTGTTTACAAACTACCACCTCATAAAAAGCAATGGCAATAATCACTGTGTCTGTATCCCCAGAAATGGGCAGAGCTGTCTCAGGAAAACACTGCTCCCATCAGTAACAGAGAAGCCCTTGCTCGTCATCTGCAGACCTGACTATGACCTACTCAATGTGGATCTAATTTGATTTGAGAATAAGGCAATTAAGCATCCCAGAAGCCATCAGCGACAGGATAACTCTGTTTATAACGTATTCATTATCTTGCCTTACCTCTCAACAGCCACACTCAATAGGTATCGTTGCAGTTGTGCATTATTAGAGAAGAAGGTGATTGGCTGAATGGCATTTTTGTTTCTTTTATACTAACAATATAGCCAGAAGCACTAGAATATATAGGTGAGAGATGAGTAACGACCTCTATTCTGACTTTGGCACCTGCGGAGTCAGGACCCCAGAGTTCAGGTGAAGGTCACGACACCGTCCCACTCATTGCCAGCAGAACAAAGAGAAGGAAGAAAATGAAGAACACAGCATTTTTTCCTCAAGATGCTTTAATGTCATCTGCCTGGAAATTTCCATAGCAATACAAATCCACAAAGGTTCCAGTGAGAGAGACAGCTCATCGCATGGCTCCCTGGCAGCCACCGGAGTTATGCAAACACAGCCTGTACTATTGTCCCAGTATTCTATGCCATTCCTAATTTTAAAGCTCTTTGTATATTTTTAAATGAAAGAGAATCATAAAAATGGTAATAATGTTTACTTTATATAATACTTTTTAACACAGGCTGTGTCGTCATACTTCTGGCGAGGTAATTATAAAACAGTGTGATATAAGCTAATTTATACTACACTGTAGACAGTAAGGTCGAACAGGACTCAAGCTGTATGATGGATAAATAATATAAATGTCGTCAGCACACTCCTGTCCCTCTGGAGGCAAGCGCTCAGAGTGCAGTGTCTACAGTCTAAATGGCACGTCCTAGAAGAGGTATTCCACTCTCCCTATGACAGGCCCTGAATCCTGTCACTACCCATGATTACTGACAGGGGGCACTCGAAGGGATGGTGTATGCACCACACACTCCTGACACTGCTACCAAAAGGACAAAGCAGCAGCTTCAGCTTCAACCCTCCAGAGCAACTCACAGTGATGTAATTTACCATGGGATCATTGCTTTCGCTTCTCTCTCCCTGGGAGCTGGCCGAAGGCTACTCCCATTGGTTGGTGGCCTCCAAACCTGGGTCTCTAGCCAATCACCTCAGCCCCTGTGCTCTTCATTATCATCTTCTAAACCACAACGGCCACTGAAGACTCCATCTGCTCCTTAGACTTTCTAGGCACTCTGCTACTGAAAACCAAGCTATAATAAAAAGAGCGGCACACAGTCAGACAAAGAATGTCACACAGTCAGCAAAGAGTGTCGCACAGCCAGACAAAGAGTGTTGCACGGTCAAAGAATGTCACACAGTCAGACAAAGAGTGTCGCACACTCAGACAAAGAGTATCACACACTCAGACAAAGAGTGTCGCATAGTCAGACAAAGTGTCACACAGTCAGACAAAGAGTGCCAAACAAAGAGTGTCGCATAGTCAGACAAAGCTAGCACCTACCTAGTATTGTGATATTTGATTTTCTACCTTAAATGATATTTTTTGAGACAGGGTCTCAACAAACGGGCCTCCAATTAGCTATGGGGTTCAGGGTGACCTTGAATTTCTGATCTCCTGCCTGACTACAGGAGTATACCACCGTGCTTTGTTTATGGGGTGTGGGAATCATAGCTAGGGCTTTGAGCATGCCACACAGGCACTGTACCAACTAAGTTACACAGTCTGCTTTCAAATATTATTAAGTGGACATTTTAGAAGGATGAACCATTTTACTTTCAAGAGAAAAAAGACACTGGACAAGAAAGTGTGAGGTTGCTTTGGGAGAGTTCCACAGTTCATTGCTGAGATCCTGACACACATAAAGTGATCAACAGAAAAAAAGGAGGGAGAGTCACGTCGAACAGCATCACAGAATGTCTGATTGCAAACACCAGGTCTGGCTTTCCCTGGGCAGGCAGTGGGAAGACAATAACATTTAAACCATGAGCGTGATGGACTGGAACTGTAACAAACTCGATTCTAAGGGCCTCGAGAGGGTGGTCTGGAAAGAAAGAATGGAAAGTGTTTGTTTTCATGCAGACCTTCGTGGGAAAATTGCGAAGAATGAGCAGTCTCCTTCTGCATCTCTGATTACTATGATTAGCTGAAGAGAGACCAGCGAGTTCTCTGGAGTCAGCTGCAGAAAAGGTATGTAAATATGTTATTTCCCCGGAATTACCACGGTACTTTTCTAAATTAATCTGGACTCCTGGAGAAGGAAAAAAAATGCCACACTGAGTCCATCTCAAGGGTATCACAAAATAGCGTGTTGAAAATCCCATCCACCTGAGTAGAGCCCCTAGGAATTCAGGATGAAGCCCCAATGAGCTGGCCCTAATTCCACTATTTAAAACAAGGCTCCCTTTGATGTTGAGTGCCAGAAAAACAAATGATCGCCATTGTAAGGAAGTCAACTGTAATTCTCAAGGTCCCCAGAGGCAATACAGATGAAATATTGAGTTACAAGAGTTCAGGTTGCCGGGATGAGGAAAATGGTACCCTCTGGGGAGAACATGGCTGTGTGTTTGGAGTGTAGGTTCTAATGAAAAGCAGCTCAGGCTTAGATCAGGAACTCCCCCACTTTCTGCCTGTGTGACCTTGATTAAATTATTGAACCCCTCTATGAGTGACAGTGGTGTGTAGGTTATAAGATGATTAAAAGAATAATTGAAGCAATATGATCACCTCCCACAGTGGTCAGAGGAAATAAACTGTATTTTGCTACAAAGAACAACTTAAGCTGTTAGGTGAGGTGTAGGGTAAGACTGTACAGGGGCAGAGAAGTACAAGATGGAGCAGAAGCTATTTCATTGCGCGTAAAAGAGAACACAGAAGCCTGAACATGGGAAAAGGGGATGGATTTGAGATACATCTTCCAAGAAAGCTAGACACACTTTGCCTGATGGAACAAAGAGTGATGGTCACCTTCCTGGGGCTACAGCAGGATGGAGAGCTGCATAACACACTAAGTCCCTGGGACTTTGCCTTTATATTGTATTATACTATATTATATTATACTATATTATATTATATTTTACATATAGCATCTAATGCACATAGGTATAGTATGTATCATATACAACAACACAGATCTCTTTATTTTTTACATATAAACTGGTTTTGTTTGGGCAAAATGGCATAAACTTTGATTTGCTATAACATCAATTTTTAACAGTATCTTACATTAGAAATATTCCATTTAACAGAAAGGCCCATACTCATTCCCAGTAAAAGCCAAACTGAGGCTCATACCAGCCTTGGAAGTGTCCTTCTTGGGTTAGTGACAACATCTTAGGCTGACATCATCTGATACATCGGAAAATTTCTCAAATATAAACTTCAGGACTGGCAAGAAGCCAGCTGACTTATAACTTTGAGCATACGCATTTAGAACTCAAGATTGTGCCCTCCAAGAAAGATAAATCCTTGACCTCAGCTTTTAAGCTGCAGTTGATGGCGATTTGTGTTTCTGAAAACAGCAAACTACTTTCTACAGTCACATTCTAACTGGCTGCCAGTGGGGAAATATGGATGTTGAAAGCCCCAGGGGCAATGATCCACGGCTCAAGAACAGACTGTGTGCCCGAAGACTGAAAGAGAAGTGATTGATTCAAAAAGGAGTAGAGAGAAAACTGATGATCTCAGAGTGTACAAGAAAGAGGCAGCAAGGAACAAGAGAGCGGGCTATGCTTATTCCACAAAAGCAGTGGCAATGAACACACAGAGGGAAGCAGGCTTTGAGTGGAAAGTGTAGTCTAAGACACATCTTATGATGTATGACTTGAGAGCATTTGGGCATTTGGATCAAAACACAGAGTTTACAGGAAAGATAAGGACTAGAGACACTAATTTTAGGACACTTCTAAAAAAGGGGGCAAAGGAGCAAAGAAATGATGCAAGATCTGGAGAGCACAGGTTTTAGTCTGCACAGAAGAGGAGCATGCAAAGGAACAAAAGAAAGGGTGATGGAGAAATGGGGAGGGAGACAAGACAGTCTGTTACCACGGATGCACAGAGAAGGGTGATCCCAAGGGGTGGGGTGGGGCGCGATGAGCAGTGGTCAGCTGCTCCTGAGATTACCGTCATGACAGAGACCTGTGTCCTGTAAATCAGACTTGAATGGAAGGGCTGCCAATGACATTGTGATGGGTTAGAGTAGATATGAACAGAGCTTCGGAAGCCCCTGCACAGCCCATTCTTAGAAACTGGATGAGAAACTATGTGGATGGAGCAGTGGGGGACATGGACCATAAAAAAATAGTATGTAGGATGAAAAGCAAAGATAGGATCCTGATGGCAATAACTCCAGAGGGATGGTAAAATAAATACAAAGAAGACAACCAAAAGTCACAGGTCACTAAAAAGCCTTAGGGAGCAGAATGCAAAGCACAGGTAAGGGCTGGCTTTGATGCTACAAGAGTCAGTTGCTGCAAAAGGAAGGAGGAGTCATCGGGAGCTGGAATGGGTGCATGAGTGGTCCATGAGATGATGGGAGAGTTCTCCTCTGAGTTCCTTTCTGCTCAGTGACAAAGCAAGGTCGCAAGGTCAGTCGAGGGTGAGAATAAGATCAGAAGGAGAGGAGACTAAGTTTGAAGTGGGTGAGGATGCAGCAGGATTACCAGGGAATGCTAACATAACTGGAGTTTGCATGTGGATTTCTAGGTGACCACCGATCCAACTGCATTTTTACTCAACTGACCACCTGACTCTCTCTGGTAAGGTCAATTCCTCAGGGACAAACTGAGTCCATCCAAAATCGGAATGTATAACATGGAGGGAAGGAGCCAGGATAATGATGATGTTTTCCCAAAATGTATAATGACAGGTTGTGTGATTTAGCTTGTACCAAAATCAGAGGCGAGAAAAGAGATGACATAAAACCAGGGGGAAAAGATGGAATCAACCAATTATGCTATAACAAAGTATTTTTCCATTGAGAGTAGGTGAGCTAGGAAAAAGAAAAGATAATATTTTTGTGCCTAAATATTACCTTTAAGATTTCAAACCCTGTTTTCATTTGTGATAATGAAAGGTTTAGCCATTGCCAGATAAGGCATTGCAATGAGAATATGTCAACCGTGAGAACATGTGTTTGAACAGCTGTGGGCAAGTGGAGAGCGCCAGTTGACCAGACTGAAATATTGGCACTCTGAGGAGGGTCAACCTAGCAGGTGTAGAAATGGGGAATAATAACAGCAACTTGCATAAAGAGCGTGAGCTGGAATCATGTAACTGAGGAGAAGCGTGAGACAAAGACCCGAAGAGTAGGAAGAAGGCTGCATACTCGGAGTGTGGACACCAGCGATGACAGAGACTTCGAAAGAAGAGCAAACAACGGTCCTACGCTGAAGCTGGAAAACAAAGAGACTTTACCACTCTGGGGTATGAAATCCATGGAGGGTGGGGCACGGCTTTCACCTGGATAAAACTAATGCAAAAGTAGATTCCACAAGGGACATTTAGCTTTCTCAAGGCAAGATGAATATGCTAAGTGCCCATACTATAAAAGGCATCTTTATGCAATGATTAAGAACATACACTCTGGGCTTCTGCCCAATTGGCTGTGATTTTAGTTACTAATCATATGGAGGCTAGAGTAACAACAGCAAAAGTACCAAACACTCTGGGGAAAAAAAACAACAAAGCAAAAAAATACATAGAAAGAAATGACTAGGTGATTCATGTGGGATAGAAATGATTAAATTTCTTTATACATAAAATGTTTAATAGCTTCATAGCCTTTTGGCTACAATAAAGTGGAAAAGGTTCATATAAACCAACAGGGGAAATGGCAAACATAAACAGAAAAATGAGTATAAATGAAAAATATATTTCATGGGAAAAGAAACTGAATTGGCTTTTAGACATAGGAAAACACAGTCAAACAGGAACAGGTCAAGGCAAGAAGATGCCATTTTCCCTCCACATTGTTGCTACATTGAGCTTGTACACATGTGTGTGTAGTATCACCAGGCTGGCACAGACTGACCAGTGAAGAAGCACATGGCTGGTAATGGCACAAGAAAGGGCATATACAGCATTGCAATGGATTATTAGTCACTAATAATACATTCTTATGCAGTTATAGCATTAGGATAGAACAATTTCCTTTTAAGGGTGTTTCCTTTAATCACGGACATGAGCCATGTTCACAAAGGGAATATAAGTACAAAAATATTCAATGGAACATTCCTATAGAAGCAAACACAGAAATCCCCGCCCCAAGATTCAGCAGTGTTGGTCTGGGTTAAAGTATTACCCAGCCATCGAGACGCAGAAGGCAAGACAGATCTGTGACAAGACAAAAGCTTTCCATGCATGCTCTCACAGACAAATTCCACGTGTGTTCTCACAGATGCACACCCAACACACATAGAGGAAAAGAAGAACTTAGCAACAGCTGGTATTTCTAGTCATGTATATATATGGGTAATTTAATACATCACCATACCAAGTAACTCAAAGGCAATCTTATGAAACAGGAGAAGGCCTAAGGAGAACCTCTAGGATTGAGGATAGGCAAGGGGCAGGTGTCATTCTGGCCAGTAATTCCTCAGGGGAAAAAAATGAGGTTTTTTTTTTTGCAGTGTGATATACATTTTTTTACAGTGTTTGATAATTTCTTCTTCTTCTTTTTTTAAATATAAAGCCATTGACATTTTATTTCCTTTTGTTTAATTTTCACATAGGAACTTGCTAAGTAGCTCCAACTGGCCTCAAACTCACCACCATCCTAATTCAGTTTCCTGAGTATCTGGGGGAATTTACCATGGTTTCTAGATTTTTATAAACTCCTAGGACCCCTTCCTGTTTGCTGCTGTAATTATAAAAAAGGTTTTCTATCACCGCCACCACTCCGACCATGGCCTTGTTAGATTACAGTAACAACTAGGAAGGAAGTATGCCCAGGTTCAGTCACCTTTCTGCTCTACGCAGAAATCATCTTCAGAAAGTGCCATCTACCCCACCATCATCAAACTCTATTGTCTTCCTTCTGCTGGGCACTCATATCCATTAGCAACTGTTAACGAACTGTACCCTTCAGATTTCCTTGTCTATTGTCAATATCCTTTACAAAGCACTAATCACCTTCCAGCATAACCAAAATACCCCAGGCATGGATTCCTTCAGAATACTGTTGTGGCCACATCACCTTCTCTCTTCAGAGTGCTTGGTTTATTCTGACTTATTCTGGGAATTCTAAATTACTAATTAGCTTTGCTTTATTTCTTTTAAAAAACTACTAATTATTGGAGTTGGGGAGATGGCTCGATAGTAGGAGTACTCGCTCTGCAAGCATGAAGATCTGAGTTCAAATCTCCAGGGAAAAGCTAGGCATGGCTTATAGGGCTTGAAACCCCAGCATTGGAGGGGTGAGACAGGCAAACTGTGGAAGCTAGCAATGCAAGCAGCATACAGGAAAAGGTGAGTTTCTGACTCAGTGAAAGACCCTGGGGCAAGGCAATAAGGTAAACAGGGATAGAAGACACCAAATATCTGGCCTGGCCAATGTCTGAGTAAATGTGTGCATGTTCACACATGCACATGCACGTGTATGCTAGAATTGTTTATAAGGCCAATTTTAATATGCATTTCTGAGGTGAAATCTCTGTCATTATTCTGGGTTCTATTGTGCCAGATGTCCAAAAGCAAAGCCTGAATAAGTCCAGGTTGAAAGTTTTTAAATGATGTTTTCTGCAATCATTGTCAGTAATATTCCATGTACAGTTGAAAGACAGAAATATTTTCTGTAATGTAGACCATTAAGACACAATTATTAACTCAGCTTTATGAATTGCTTAATCCTTAAGTTATTTATCTTCTGTTTTATTTGTTAGGATCTGAAAATGGTACATTAAAATCTGTAGCTAGAATTATGTTTCCACTGATTGGCTTGCTTGTGTAAAGGTCTGTTTTGGTTTTATGTTTTAGTAGTGAACCTAGATTTGTATCTTTGATGTCTTCATTATACATTTTATCTTTCATCAATATTAAGTGACTACTCTCATTTCTTCATATGCTTTTGGCTTATGATTTTGTTTTTAATAGTTATTAATAGTACCTTCTCAGCATTGTTTCTGATTTGCTTGCTAGATCCATAATTAATTCTGGAACTTTTTGTTTGGTTGCTTTTGTTATACCTTGAACTATGTGCTTGAACATTTTATTAGAAGTGCGGAGTTGAATCTTATAAAAGGAAGTTAAATGATTAAAGTTTAATTTATAGCAGATAGTCAATCACCTTTATCTCATATTTGCCTTTCTATATTTTAAACTACCTTGACAAGTTTTTATCAGTTAATTTTTAGGAAGATTGTGAGCCAGTTATAGTAGAACATGCCTAGAATCTTATCACTTAGAAAGCTGAGGGAAAAGAGGCAGAAGTTCATAACCAACCTGAGCTACAGGGAGAGTTTTAACCTAGGCTAGACTATATGAGAACCAGCTCAAAACCACAGAAATATGATAGTGGTTTATTTTCTCTGATATGGTGAACTGAATGGACAACATTTAATTCCATAAATACTTACCTATAGGATGTTCAAAGCCAGAATCCATCTATTTACCCTCCCCATATGCACATGCTACATAATGTAAGCAGGTATGTAATAATAGATAGATATGTCACAGATGAATACAAGGCAAATATACAGTAGATGAGTGATGGATAGATGATATTGATAGATGATAGATAGATGATACTGATAGAAGCTACCACTGCAGAAGACTTCTAATATCTATCTATCTATCTATCTATCTATCTATCTATCTATCTATCATCTATCTATCTATCTATCTATCTATCTATCTATCTATCTATTAAAGGAACTGACACGGAGTCAATATATAATAGCTAATATAATGGCCCACCTAGACATTTTATGCCACAAAGCAAAACCTCCAGTGCCAGGAATGGATTAAAGCTTGTTGAGTCACTGGACAAAGGGGTTCTATAGATGCCCACAAAGATCATAGGCTATTGTCAAGGCTGTAGGTTGCTCCTCAGAATCTGATGGAGATCAGAACCCTATTGCTGAAAATAACAATTATGTCATTGAAAATGGAGAAATTGAACTTATGCACAACTAAAAGCTGCACCCCTACTCACTAGTGTCCATGGTGTTGGAAGACACTCTGTGTGCTACCAGAGGAAAGTAATCATCAGTATCACTCAGTTATGTGTATAGGTTCATGGATGATAGATAGATAGATGATAGATAGATGATAGATAGATAGATAGATGATAGATAGATAGATAGATAGATAGATAATGATAGATACATAGATAGATATATAGATGATAGACAGATATTAAGATAGTTAAATTATAGACAAGAGAGATAGCTAGATACATAGAACAGAGAAACAGAATAGAGAGAAGTGGTAGATGAGGAATATATTAGACAGATGATGACTACAGACAGACAGAGTAATCACTGACTAATGTGAGATCTGAAAGCCAATGTATTACATGTTCCCACTCTCCATTGAGATCACGAGATTCAGCATGACTTCACTGCATCTTCCTACCTCCATTTTCTATGGAACATTTTCTTTTTAATATATTCTGCTTTCACCGCTTATTTACATACAACAATGATTTCAGTTTCATTCTGAGAGGACCAGTTTCATTATTCATTTCTGAGTGTGTTTTCTTTTAAATAAAGACTCTACTGCTCCTGGACTCATGTTTGAAGAGCCTCTTCCCTGTCTGTATTTCCAGTCTTTAGATTTGGCTGAACATCAGACACAAGGAACAATTTGAATTGGCCTTCCTTTAAATCCAAATAATCTCCTCCATCAAATCACAGTGTGACTTTTCTTTTAGCTGTTAATGCCCTGTTTTACAGAAGGAAACTCTGCTACATGCCCGGTATTTTTTTCTACATGGTTATACTTTATTTTCAATTGTATTACTCCTCTATGGAATTCTGTTGAATTTAAAATTTTTGCCTTTGGGGAAAAGACTACAGGATGTATTTCCCTGTAAGACTGATAAGGTTACTGTGGTCTTTGATCTACAGATGAGTGGATGTTTCTGTTTTCTAAATCTTTATCATAATATTTGCTAGCTTGTATCATTCTCCATACTCACAAGAGAAGTGAGCAGAGAATGATTCTGAACTAGTGATCACAGGATCATAGGTCACGGAAGACTGGTTCTCATGGGTTCTGGTCTTTCCTGCCATTTTCCAGGTCTAAAATAGGAAGACAGGTCCACATGAAGGAAGCTTAAACCAGTTTCCATGAAAAATCATCATATTAGTTTGCCAAATCAGATTCTCTTACTTTCCCTTCCTGGTTTCTGATTCTATAAATTATTTTTTATGCTCAGAAACTGAGAAAAACTGGAGTCCTTGTGTGACATCCACCTTGTAAAATAAAAGTCCTCATTCCTTACACATATTCTGCTCCCAGCCCACGATCCCCATAAGTGCTTGACTAATTCCCTATAGGTGAAATCACTACAGGCCCTGCCTGTCCATGCTTGGTGCAGCTCCAGTCTCTGGTTGGGGAAAACAAGGCCAGTACAAGGCTGCCGAGGGTAAAACCGGACACACCCCTCAGAGCATAGCTGCTATGTCTTACAAAGGCCATCTCATAGCTAGCTGGCACAGACTTTGTTCCATGCTGGGCACTGAGGATGGGAGCGGTTAGAGGCTGCTCTTCTCCTGTTCTCTGTTATCAACGCATACAAACGAAGAGGTCGTCTCCACAGCTGTGTCTTTCAACCCACCCATGAGCACCAGAGTCAGTAACAGAGCTGGGAAACTTTTCAGTCGGCCTTAGTTTATAGCTCAAACATTCAGTTGTGTGTGGGCTCTTAAAATGCCCCCCAGAATCACAAAGAACTTAAGAGAGACATTAACCAGTGACTCTGCCAGGTCATAACTCAGGTGTGACTAGCCTTGTCTTCCAATTCTCCACGTTGGCATTGCTTCAGAACTCGGCACCCCAAAGCTCACTGGTAAAGAGGAGAACACAGATAGAAAAGGGCATCCTTCTCAGTCCACACATGAAACAACCTCACCAATGACTCACAGGAAAGAGGGCCACTTGGAGTTTCCTCAAACAGAAAGCTCCCTTCTCTTCTTCACGAAATTCAAGCGAAAGCAGGAATGGGAATATATAGATGAAGAAAATTCAAAGAGTTGTTACATATCTTATACATGTGCAATGTGTTCTGATTGCCCTATAATTCTTGTAGGTGAGATATGCAAAGGTATTTGGAAGAATCCTGTAAAACCAAAGGGTAGATCACAAAAGGAGGGCTTCTTTCATTACATGGACGAAACTACTAGGGTCAAGTGCTCTGGAATTCTGGGATATAGTAAGTGTCCTAGTTTTAGT
Source organism: Arvicola amphibius (assembly GCF_903992535.2). Taxonomy (NCBI): domain Eukaryota; kingdom Metazoa; phylum Chordata; class Mammalia; order Rodentia; family Cricetidae; genus Arvicola; species Arvicola amphibius. The sequence goes on from NC_052058.2 coordinate 127,112,724, forward strand.
TTTAGTTGTCAACGTGACACAGCCTAAGGTCACCACAGATGACTTGCTTACACACCATCCTTTGGGCATGTGAGTGAGAAGACTGTTAATTGATGTAGGAGAGTCCAGCCCACCGTGGGTGGCACCATTCCCTAGGCAGGTGGTCCTGGACTGTTTAAGAACACTGGCTAAGCAGGAGCCTGTGAGAGAGCCTGTAGTCAGTGTTCCTCCATGACTTCTGTGTCAAGCTCTTACTTTGGTTTCTGCATGGACTTGCTCTAATGTAGGGCTGTGACCTACACGTTTAAACCAAATAAATCCTTTTCTCCCCTAAGTTGCTTTTGTTCAGTATCTGATTACAGCAACAGAGATAAAAGTAGAACACTATGCCTGCTGTTGCTCCTGTGGAATTTGATTGACTGAACAGTGACTAGACACCTTATGGGCAATGGAATCCCCCTAATCTCTGCATGGAAAGGAACCCCACACGAGGAAGAGTTAAGGGAAACCTCCAGTGTAACTTTCCTGATATAGGTCATCAAATGATTCCAACACAATACAAGACCTGAATGACTTCGCTCTCCCTTGCAAAATCAATCATTCCATCCCCACTTTTCAGTCTCAGAAGTCTTACATTCCTTCTATATCACTGCCTCACTTATCTCTGACCAGGAATGTACGATAGTCAACCACCACTCTACTACAGATCCTTAGGTTCTGTTGTACATCAGAGTTATCTAGAAAGAATGAAAAATATTATTATGGGTGAATGTTGTTATACGTAAATTACATCTCCAGGGTCTCTGCTTCCTATGACACAGCTTTTCATAGGTCAAAGTGCCTACATGCAACCCAAGAGCCTTGTTAACCGACGAAATGTGGCCCCATAATTCTGAGAAGATCCTTTGAGTTTGCATTTCTCACAGGGTCCCTGTTGGGCTATCCCCGCAGGTCTTGAGCCACATGTCAGGAAGCAAGGTCTTTCCTTTCCAGGAAGTACAATTTAGTTCAAACACTCCTCCTTGACTAGTGAAGCTCCCCACCCCTTTCTCCATCTCCTTCCAATTCTTGTCTGTGAACATCCAAAGATTTGTTTTATAAAAACACTTGGGACTACTTCAGATGCAAAAGGAATTTCAGTCCCTTTCTGCTTCTCAAAGCCATTTTTGTTTGTTTAGAGTAAAAAAATCTCTAAGACTCCCACTACCTTTGTGCATTTGTCAATAAAAGGTGAGAAATTACTTATTTATAGTACCAGAAATAATTGGTTGAGCCTAGAGCTACAAAAACAAGTCTCAGGAATACACACCTAACAGGTAGAGAAATTAAAATAACTGTACTTGGGGTTCTCACTGCATTTTCACCACATTTTATTTTTTTAAAAAACAAACAAACAGAAAACCCACCACTACCTCCCCATGAAACCTGTCCTGTCTTCCCTGTGTGGGGTTTTTGGGATGACCTTTGCTTCTGTGTTCTTGTTTTGCCTTCATGCCTTCATTGCTCATCAACTACCCCTTGACCACGTAGTGTGATAGCATACAGGACTGTAAGCAGCATGAGCTTGCCCTATGTATCAGCTATTTTTCTCATTGTTCTGCCTAACTACCTCCTAAAACCTAGTTAAGGAAGGAAAGGCTTATTCTGGATTATGTGTGTTTGAAAATATCATCCATCATGGTGGAAAGATCATGAGGTAGCTGGTCACACAGTGACTGCACTTAAGGAAAAAAAAGAGAGATGGACGATGGAGCTCCCTTCTCTGCCTTCCTTTGGTCCAGCCCAGGACCTCCGCACTCATAGGGCACAGTGCTGCTTACGTTCAGGGTGTAAATCCCCTGCTCTCCTAACCCTTTCTAGATGCACCCTTAAGGACACATATACACAGAGGTAGACACGCGCGTGCATGCACACACACACACACACACACGCACGCACGCACGCACGCACGCACTCATACCATACCTATCCACAAACTTAATAATAAAATAAAATTGCTTTTAAATAAAAGAATTGCCGGGCGGTGGTGGCGCACGCCTTTAATCCCAGCACTTGGGAGGCAGAGGCAGGCGGATCTCTGTGAGTTCCAGGCCAGCCTGGTCTACAAGAGCTAGTTCCAGGACAGGCTCTAAAAAGGCTGCAGAGAAACCCTGTCTCGAAAAAAAGGAAAAAAAAAAGAATTGCGACGCTATTATATTAAAAGTCGGAAACACGGCTGGATCTGTTCATTTAAGCAGAAAGTGCATCACGTGTTAATGAGCATAGGCTACGGCCGCACTGCTGACATGCACACATATGGCTAATAGCACATATTCTGGGTTACCAACAGAAGAGGGAACCCTTTGCTGAGACAATATAAATTAGGGCACACAACTCCTTGCTAGTGCTGCCTGAGCCAGCCCCACCTCAGGACAGCTTTAAAGCTCATGCTGTTTGCTCTTTGGAGGGCCGAGTGTCTTCCTCCCCTATTTCTCAGGTTCAACAGTATCTCCCCACATAAATCCTCGCCACGGAGCTTTATCTGCTAGGTTTTGTTACAACGTAACCACGCATCTTTAGGCTGTCATGTTTTATTTCTCCCAGCCCTATAAAGAATTGTTACTCAGCTATGCTCCTTGTAGAAAACGCCAGGAACTTCCAGGACAAAGAATGTTCTTACACAAGGGACTATTGATGTTTAAAATGAAAATACAATTCAAGTCAGGGTTCTGCAGCTGGGGAGAAAAAACTAACAACTTACTTGGGAATTATAAACAAAACTCCCGATATTGCCCTGGACAGGACAAGAATAGGGAGAGACCCGCGCTCTGTATAGCTCCGGCGTGCTACACAGACTGCTGCTTCTTGTGCAGAGCGTCAGGCTGATTTAGAGCGGCCCAGCTTCGCTATCCAGCCCCCGGCACTCGTGTTCAATAATCCCTCTGTTTACTGTTGTGTACCATTTGGCTATTAGCAGCACCAGGCCTTCAAAAGCTTACCTGCCAAAACAGGAGCCCCTGAAGGCTTCCACCATCAAGCTGAACAAACTAATAGATCAAGCCTTCATAAAAGTGCCTTTGTTGCTAGTTTAAATTCATTATCTTCAGCAACGGGGCAATCAGCAGAAGAGGTGGCTTCCCATTTCGTACATCTCTCCTGAACTTCTGCTGGCATCTTGGCAGCGTGATAAAAGGCCTGGCCACTGTTGTGAGACAAACTCAGCTGCCAGAGATAAAAGCCACTCCCATGGACATCAAAGACGTCGCTCCTGTAAGAAGGCTAAATAGATTCATTCAAAAACGCTCATTCTTTAAGAGAGACATCAAAATGCTTTCTGGAGTGATCCCCTCATTAAGTCACCTACGGCTCAGAAGCTCTCAAAGACACTCCCGTCTTCTCTCCTGTTAGAGTCAAGCTTTGATCTCCAATGTCAGGGCCCATGAGCCACCCGCTGCTTCCACTATTACTGCTGGACAGTCTGCAAATGGAAACGTGGAAACTGGGGGCTAAGAGCAAGAAAGGCTACATGGGAGGTCACCCTCAACATTTGGCCCCATGAAGTGAGTTGGCCAGAGTCCTGTAAAGATATACAGATTTAAAGAGAAGGACTTGAGAGACAGAAGGTTGATTCATAAATGATTGCTCAAAAAGTATCTAGTCCTTTTCCTGGTTCCAACATATTCTTTGAGATATATATATATATATATATATATATATATATATATATATGTATATATATGTATATATGTATATATATACATATATATATACGTATATATATATGTATATATACATATATATATAATATTTTTTAATTTTGGCAAATGTTGTACATTGATGTTAATTGTATGACCACTGTTATTATTAACACTGTCTCTACCATTTGTGGAGCAAACAAAATATGCCAGACTTGCTGCAGAATGTGCAATTATACTATCTGCTCATTATTAAGTAATCCCTACTGCCTGCTATGGGCACTGGGGCAACAGCCATGCTCACACCAGACAGCAATCCTTTCTTTAAAAAGAGTGCACAATATGGTTATCATATTTACCTACTGTTTTCAATATATCATTTACCTTTTAAAACGATGTAACTCAGGCTTGGATTTTGATAAAGACTGCATAACAGATAGGGGAGATATTTAAAAATAATATTATCATGGCTCCACAGCTATGACCTCACAATCATTTGGGAGGGTGGAAAAGCACAATTAGATTTTTGAATATCTGCTGACTTTGGAATGGAAGATTTGTTGGCTTTCAGGCAGCTGGGCTAAGAAAGCTCCCAGTTGCCAGAATAAAAGCAGCAAACTGGCAAGATCCCTTATGTTCCACATTTGCTCAGAGGCACTGTTGCTTTCTCTCCTCCCACTCAGACATACTTTTAAAGATGTTTTCATCTCAGTCCTTGAACAACGACCTCTCGGATTTATTTTGGATGCTAATTTGAGTGCTATGGGAATCTCGGTAACTCATCACGACAACCGGGATGTACACTCAAAGGTACTGCGCTGAGCTCTGTAGGCTCAGCCCACACCAGGCTCCACACAAGACAAGAAATAGCAGGTTGAGATATTACAAAAGAAATATGGAAGGGACGCTTTCAAAGCACATCCTGTGCCTTTAATGCAATTTGTGGACGACTCATTATTTGTTGTCAGCAACAGAACCCGCATGGTGCCGGTGTCTCGAAGCAGATGACGTCACATTGGTCCCATTATTTGGCTTTTTGGTTCCTTTCAACGCTAAAATCACCTCCTGAGAAACTGTACTTTTAAAATCATGTGGAAAAAAAGATAAGAATTGTAGTTTAAAGTTCATCGAGTATCCTCAAACACCAAGCTGCCACTTTCACAAATGTCCTTTGATTATTATTTTGTCGTTTTGAAGCAGATGTCATACAGCGAAGAATGATCTTTAACTCCCGATTGGCCTGCCTCCACCTTCTGACATCCTCCCGAGATAGGCGTTTAGCTACTGAAAACTGTCCATGTCTGTTAAGTAGGAACGTCTCAAAGGAGAAAGGCTAGGACGCTGCATGTGCATTAGCACAGTCGGCTTCCTTGGCATCTTCCTCCCACTTAATTCTCTATGATGCTCTCTACCAGGATCCCCAGCAGCATATATGCAGCCTCAGGCTCCTTTAATAAAACAGCGTGAGTCCCCCAGGAAGTAGGTTGTGCAAGGTGTGAACATTCCTGTCATTAAGACTGGGAAGCTATTTGTCCCTTGTGTTTAACTGACTGCAAGTCCCTCACGACATCCTCAGCCTCCAAGAGTGACTATGAGTCTGAAGAGGGAAAGATAATTTGTACAAAGTGAGGATGCAAGACCTAGGAACACATACTATGTGGCTGACATTATACCTACTAAGACCTAGGAACACATACTATGTGGCTGACATTGTACCTACTAAGACCTAGGAACACATACTGTGTGGCTGACATTATACCTACTAAGACCTAGGAACACATACTATGTGGCTGACATTGTACCTACTAAGACCTAGGAACACATACTATGTGGCTGACATTGTACCTACTAAGACCTAGGAACACATACTGTGTGGCTGACATTGTACCTACTAAGACCTAGGAACACATACTGTGTGGCTGACATTATACCTACTAAGACCTAGGAACACATACTGTGTGGCTGACATTATACCTACTAAGACCTAGGAACACATACTATGTGGCTGACATTGTACCTACTAAGACCTAGGAACACATACTGTGTGGCTGACATTGTACCTACTAAGACCTAGGAACACATACTGTGTGGCTGACATTGTACCTACTTATTTTGCCTTAGTAAAAATCTCACAGTGACCTGAAGGAATCTCAGTTCAGTAACAAGGCTTTCCCAGAGACACCAAGACAGGATACAGAGAAACTGACCTGGCAATTTAACCTTTTGTCAAAATCTGCATATTTCCAATATTCTCTTCTTAATGTTCTTAATCAGTGAGTGTCAAGCTACAATACCAAACATGTCAGGATAGAGCCCAGAAATATGTGAACAATACTTCACACTAAAAATCAACTGAATACAAATCTTTCAAACCAAATGCATGTCCATCACATATTGTGTGAACTGATGGGCTAACCTGAATGACATGAAGTCACCTTGACAGTTCGAATCATCAGACTAAATGGATGGAGATTATTGTTCCCTCTGAGGCCCCCTCCTGTAGAGCAACACAACCTAGAAGCCAGCCAGTGATAATTCTCCCAAGATTCCTTCTTTGAGTGTCTGCAGAGGTGTGGTTGCTAATCCTCAGAGCCCTCACCATGAATGTGAGGCATAGTGTGTAACAGTGTTCAGTGCAGCACACTGTTCTAAAGATTCCAGGAATGACCCACCCGGCTTCAAATTCTTAGCCCTTCTGTTCTTGACAAGTAAAGAAAGCCAGTCACTGTTTCTAACTCTGAATCCATATAGCCAAATTGAGCATCTCCGTGAGAAATTGCTCTGAGTGAAGGTGGTAGCTGCCTGTGCTCTGTGGGAATCCCAAACAGTCCTCTAAACTCTGAAGGAATGAGTGTGTCTACATTTAAACAGTATCCTCCCCATCCCATGGCCTTATTTCAAGGAGACTAGTCTCCAAGGCATCATTTACCTATAAACATTACGTATTTTAAGATTCCTGGGGATTGGACCTGAGAGAAACTTACAGTATTAAAAATAAGAAACACTGCGCGTATAGCGCCACAAATGGACCTTCCACTCACTTGTAACACTGTCCAATATATGGCGGCACATGGACTCCAGCATCTGTTGGTCAGCCCACACTCTCTACATGTCCAGCAGTTGGACCTTGCCTTCCTCAGCATGGCCCAAAATTGATCTCAAACTTACAGTCCTCCTGTTCTAGCCTTTCAAGAGAGGCAATGACAACTGTGCTCCACTGGGCCAGTTCCCTCCTTCCCCCTTTTCATCACTGAGGTCCTGGTATACTGGAGGCATCCCTGGTGTGGGACAATTCTGTATTCTGTCAATTATGTTTTAAATAAGTGCTGATTGGTCAGTAACCAGGCAGGAAGTATAGGCAGGACAACCAGACAGGAAGTAGAGGCAGGTCAAAGAGAACAGGAGAATTCTGGGAAGGAGGAAGCCCATTCCTCCCCAGTACTGTCCAGACACTGAAGAAAAAAGATATGACCTACCCCACTGAAAAAGGTACCAAGCCATGTGGCTAACATATACTAGAATAATGGGCTAATATAAGTTATAAGAGTAAATAAGAAGCCTGAGCTAATGGGCCAATTAGTTTATAACTTATGTAGACTTCTATGTGATTCTTTGGGGCTAAAATGCTGTGGGAACTGGGCAGGACAGAAAGCCCAACAAGTAGGCCCTCATGTTACACATCCCACTAATGTTACTAATTTATCTTTTACAGGTATAGTTATGGTTCTGTTTCCATATGTGTTTGTGTTATTGTGTGCATATGTTCATTTTTAAAGATCAAAGAGACAAGAATGAGAGTTGATGTTGTAAGAGGATTTATAACCAATTTTTATTTGCCTTCTAGGCCAGACAGTAGATTCTGGTTCCTATAAAATTACAAGTTCCTTCTAATGAAAAGAAAAAACTGTGGGCTCAACTCAGAGAGCACTACTTGAAATCAACTAATTAACTTGATGGCTCTGGGCAAATTAGTAAAAGCTCACTGGTTATGCCTAAGACGAGCAGAGAATTGCATAGGGATTAAATCAGGTAACAAAGAGAAAAGGTGGACAACAAAGCAGACACACAGACAGACGGAGAGACTTCTGGAAATGGCAGTCATCACCTGCCCCAAGCCTCAGTTCTCCAAGCCCAAAGATCTGCATTCTTCCTGGTTAAGGGCTCAGGATAGTCACAAAGTCCACCAGACAACAGAGCACCTGCTCCCTCCGTGAGAACTAAACAGGAAAGGGGACAAACCTTCCCGAGAAAAGACTCCCTCAGTATGACCCAGACAAGGAAGTCGAGTGGAACAGATGGGGCAGCACAGTCAGTAAAGTGTTGGGTACATGTGTGTGGACACCTGAGCTCGATCCCCAACACCCATGTAAAGCCAAGAAAATCCTTCTCCTGGCGCTGGAGAGGTTGAGATGGTGAAATCTCTAAAGCTAGCTGGGTAGCCAGTGCAGCCAGAGTGAGCTCTGGGTTTAAAAATGACCTCAAAAATAAGGTGAAGGTCAGCTAAGGAAGACATTCTATACTAACTACTAACCTCTGGTCTACGTGCACGCATGTGCATGTGCGCGCGCGCGCGCGCGCGCACACACACACACACACAGAGTGGGGGGGGAGGGATAAATTTAAAAGTCTGTATTGTTTGTGGCATAATCCCCGCAAATGATCTCCAAGGCCTTCTGATTTCTCTCTAAAGCTTCAGACTCCCTCTGGTAATGACGTCTTTCCTCAGAGAAAAAGCTACCTCTCTGCAAAATTCATCACTTTCTCCCTTTGTCTAAAACACTCCAAGAGCCAGGGTCCTCTGAGCACTGTTGACTGTATTCACCCTGTACATGGAAGGTCTCGGCAGAACAAGTCTTACTCAATTAGAGACACATCGTTTCATCCCAGACTGGGGATTTTAGCTGGAAGGTTACCTTAAAATGCAAGACTTTTACTAAATACGGTGGAAATGTCCCAATCAGTCATGATCTGGGACACCTATATGACTTACATCCCATCCTTCAGTCTCCCCTGCTTACTGGTTTTCCTTATACACCTTAGGGACTCCTGAAGGGTCTCCAGGCAAGGGTAACTCTCAGGCCTTGTCCTTCCCCCCCATCCCTCCTGCCTTGCTAAAACCTGTAAGGTTCCATCCTTGAAGTTAGCTCCCAAGGTGTAGTCCCTTATTTGGCCACTTCTTCCTCCTGAGGCTGACTACCAATGTTCAGTTATGAAAGTATTGAAGTCCAGCAATCAAAAGTCTCTTTTGGCTCCCCCAATTACTGATACTCAGTTAAAATTAAACACCCCATCCTGGCACGGGGTTTCCCTTATGCTCTTGCACATCTCCATCTCCCTATGTGTCACACCGTCTCCCCTCTATCCAGACACAGTCCTGTGGTCCTTCCCTCCCTGGGAGAACTGCCCTGCTCTCTTCCCCTTCTCCCTTGTCCTTATCTCCTGTGTTTATCTCTCATTCCCTGCCCTCTGTCCCTCATCTCCTTTGTCCTGAGAACTTGGCCCTGAGTATCCCGAGGGCCCTGATACTTTTCCTTTCAATTCCTGTACTCAAAAGCTACAACTTCACCAGAAATTCCCCTTTCAGACTTGAGGGCAAATCAAAGAGAAAAAAAAAAATATTAAAAGACATGTAATGGCACACATTCACCAAGCCAGTTTCTTACTGCAAGCAGAGTGACAGCATTGTGCTTTCTGGGGGCTACTCACCCCCTGCTCGCTCCCATGGGAGCTGCAGTCAAGGGCAAGGCCAAGAGGGCAGGTACACTTGCTCTCGATGTTTAATGTAAGCAGAAAACGAGGGCCTGCCTTGCTCTTCTCGAGGAACACACACTGGATGAAGGATGGCAACTTTTATTTCACAGATCAGTAAACTGATAAAACACAGAGAGATGGAAATTAACTTGTTCAAAGCACCCAGAGGGAAGCAAATCTGCAGATGGAAGTCTGGAGGCTCAGCTCATCTGCTGTCATGCCTTCATCTTGTCCTTCTCATGGTACATTAACAACAAACCGAGAACAAGAGCAGAAGACTTCGGGTTGCCAACCTCACTAATACTGTAAGAAAAGAACGTAAAACACTGAGTGTTTATGGTTGCTTGTAGGTTTGTTTGTTTGTTTGAAATGGGCTCTCTTGTAGCCCAGGATGGCCCTGAATTCATGAAGCACCTGAGGATCTCGAGAATACACCCTAGGACCGTCAAAAGTGGCACCTCCATACAATTGTCAACCCACAAAGCAAGACCTGCTGTGATGAGACACCAAATGCAAAGCCCAGTGCTAGGTGCTAAGATTTTCTAATGTTAACAGTGAAAGCAGCCCACCAAGAGAACAGAGGTATGGGCTCTGGGAGGAGAATGGCAGCAGCACTAAGGGAAAATGCCAAAGGTGTTGTCCTTTGCCAGCAGACATCCAGCCTGAAAAGCCTTTTGTTTCATCACCGGCAAGGATGCTGCGACAAGTGAGTGTAAGAGAACAATCGCATGTGATGAACTATATTCATTTCGGAAAGCAAAAGGAGGAATCCCACTCAGGAAAAGGCTTAAAATGGAACAAATCACAATATGCAAAGCTATAAATGAGTCAGGGACACATAGGGCAGATGCAGATGAATGCCCCTAAAAATGGTCCTCACTAGCGCATTCCGAACAATAAAGAGGAAATACTTGATCTTTGAAGGTTGCTAGTTTGATTCTTTCCGCTCCTATTTCTTTTTTCTGCAGAAACACTCAGACTATACAAACATCTAATGACTAAGCACTCACTTAGTTGAACAAGGAAAAGGCATTTCTTCCCAGATCCACTGTGAAACCTTTAGCCCCGCTTTCCCACAGAAAAGTAAATTCGGTGTTAAGTGAGCAACATCTCCTTAAAATTATTTACCCTGAAGTTAATACGTTGCCCTCTATCTATAACCCAGCGAGGACTCTTTGGGTTCGATAAATGCAGTCAATACCAAGTGACCAGGAAAATAAAAGAGGAATCCATTACTAAGGGTGGTAAAAAACCAAATCAATATTCTGTACCTATTCTTCCAGCCTCTCAATAATTCTCCCAGCACCCTCACTACTTCAGGGTAGCAAATACTTTTCTCAGTGACATGAAAAGTCTAACTGCCCAATAGTACATGGAGTCCAGAAGCCAGATCTTCAAATTCACTTATCAACAACAAATCCAAGATCCATCTGACTAGCAGACACAGTTGCCTTTTGAAATGTAAGAGTAGACATTATACACTGAAGACGGGTAGTCATTTTTCCCATGTGCATTTTCCTAGACTCTTACCTCTGTGAAGACAGTGAGAACCAGAAATTTTCAAAGGTTCCCTTCCATAAACCTGATTCCCAAATAACCCCCACCCAGTATTTGTGTTGTTTAGTTCATTAGGCTTATGAGCCTATAAACTTTGTAGAAACCCATAAAAACCTTCAAGACCTGTATGGAAACATATGTGTGCAAAAACAAAAACCATAATGTCAATATTAGGACATAGTGATTTCTCTAAAAATGTGTCACTATATCAGTTTTGAAAATGACTGAATTCATTATTCCCTTTTGAAAATTTCTAAATTCTGCCTCAAAACTACAAAAAGAAAATCAAAGCAGTATTAATATCCATTGATTTGCCCACAAAATGTATTGCTGGAGCCTCAAATTCTGCATCCCTAAAATCACAAGTTGTCAAAAGACGTTTTCCATCTGAATATAATTTGTAGGGCAGATTTTTCTCACTTGTCTTGTGAGTGCATGATTACTGACAAAGCCAGGTCATTTATCAATTAAATAGCTAGGAAGAATCAAATAATTGCAAAGGGAAAGTTATGGAATGCCTTTCAAATGTTTGTAGGAAAAACTACTACTTAATAAAGGGCATTGGCATGTCCTTTCTGTATAATGCCTGCAAGTTGTTGAGATACCATGGCCCTTTTTTTCTTCAGCCATTCTCCTCCCCCTTCTTCCCGTAATTCCTTCACAAACAGGCCACAGGGAGTGATGCAAATGATTCTGCTCTGCTCATACTCTTATGTGGCTTCCACAGTACTCAGTATAACAAGGCACCCTGTGCCCAGTGTCCCCTTGGACCACAAAACCTCTCATCCTAACTTCTGAAGAAATGCAAATTGTTTCCATCTTCAAAATGTATTAAAATTTTGCCTGTCCCTCACTACCTTGTCTCCTGTTCTTTGCTCTATGCTGCTACCATCTTGGGCCTGGATAACGGCAACTGCATCAGGGCAGGTTGAGCTACATCTTTTCTTTCTCTCTGCATCCCTCTGGGGAAACAGAGTGAAATGCTCAGAAGGGAAATTGGGTCCTCTGCTCAAAATTCTCCAGATGGAAGAGTTCCCCAAAGTAAGAGCCACAGACTCTGTGACCTAGCCTCTTCTTCCACGTTTCCAAAGTCTCATGACTTCTCTTCTTCCATCTTTCTATGGTCTCGTGGCTTCTCTTCTTCCATCTTTCTATGGTCTCATGGCTTCCCTTCTTCTCTCTTTCCATTATCTTATGGCTTTTGCTCAAGGGCACTTCTGGTTATTTCATGACTATGAGATGAACGTCACTAATTTTAGCGCTTTTTTTTTTTTTAACTGCCTTAGTCTGGAACATTGGTGCCCAAGATTTTAGCTACAAGAAGAGTTGACTGGCCTGGTAAGATATGCAGAATGATACAATGGTGGCACAAATGTTATAGGAACACCCGACCACTTTCTGATTAAATTTAAAGCATATTACACAAGATGGAACCCATGCCTCATTTTGTTCACTGGGCCAAAAAATGCATAGTTAACTGGGTTATTGGTTCTAAGTGACCAATTATTCTGCTAAGTAGAAATGACAATAAAGTATCCCCTAAGTAATTGTCTTTATACCCATAGATTAGTTTATCTTCTAAATCTCATCAGAGAGGCTTCTGTTTACAATGGGTAGTAATTAATACAGAGACCTACAGTTGGCCAACATACAGAGAATAAGAGATTACAGAATGCTCAATTCTAAAAGGGGCATTTGTATCACACTCCCTCAACCCAAGGCTCAGAGTTCACCAATGGAAGAGGCTTCAGCAAGGTTGTAAGACCCATCGGTAGAGAATGCCTGCAGGAAAACAGCTTTTATCGGGCATAGCAGGGCCATTGCACACATGAACTCACGCAGGCTATGACTGATAAACAAGATCAAGCCCGCCAAAAGTCCAGCACGATGGGGGAGGGGATGGGGAAGTCTCACCCATAGCTGGCGAGCTCTTAGGAACTGATGGTTGCTGAAGGGGAGTACACTTAACTTAGGATGAGGTCCTTAAAAGGTTACCCATGATGCAATAGATGGTCCAACACACAGGCAGCACAAAGTGAACTCAGTGAGTCTCAAAGCACTCATGGAGCTGGGGGGTAGAAGTGGTGGAGGACAAAGCAGGAATTGGAGAAAGATGGGGATGAAGGTAGAGGGAACCAAAGCACATTATAGGCATCTATGAAATTCTCAAACAAAACTAAAGTAAATAAATCAGATTAATCATACTTGTCTCCTCCAACATCTACCATGTATTTATATTAAAGACCTTAAACATCATCTCATCTGGGCTTCAGGAGTTTGCAGTTCACCTTTCCTATCTACAGCCACTCAGCTGTGCAATGCTACCCAAGAGCCCGCGGCTGCTCTCTACCCACCATTCAGGATCCACTGTTCATTGCTTGGACTGTCTTTGCTCCCCATCCCACGGTGTTTGGTGGTCACCACTCTGTCCTCAGCTTCATCGAAATCCACATTTTCTTTTGTTTTTATGTCGCATGTACCTTGGCGATCATGGCCCTCTTGCCTTCTCTATGTCTAGCTTATTTCATTTCACATGAGATTTCCCATTCCACCCATGTGGCTGCAGAGAATAAGACCGCAGCTTTCTTTTTGAGAGTTAAAGTTTCTAGAAGCAAGCTATAGGGCGAAAGCTGAGATTTTATCTGGCTTACTTCTGTACTGTGAGATTTAAACCTAGCAAATCCCCCAGGAGCTCCAAGCCTTTAGAAAGTTCTAGATCTCAGAAAGTCAAAGTTCCTTTATCCATTAAAAACGGGAAGGGTGGAGGAGACCCAGAGAAAACCACTCTCCTTGGAGATAATGGTGGGGCTGGTCCTCGGCTGTCCATGGGCTGTCTTCCTTCAGTTTTCCTTATCTATATTCCAGTTCATTATTTGGTACATAATGGGATGCTGAAATCAATAGTATAACATTTCGCTAGATGTCAGCAATATAATGAGAACTTGGTTGAAATGCTATGTAGAAACAATACGGGGCAAAGACCATCACCCATAGAGATGCTGAGACAGCTACACCAAATACATCAGCCAAATCGTGCAACCTATTAGTTCATAGTAATAGCTGAAACTTTTAAGTGCTTCTAATGCCTAAGCTCTGAACACATGTAATATAGTTTAACCTTCACAACAATCCTATGAATAGTGTCATTCTCATTACACGGAAAAGGAATATGGGAGAGAGTTAATTAAGCATCTCTCCAACCTGCCCAGAGCTAATAAGTAGCAGAGTTAAGGCTCAAACTGCAAATCCTCGGCTTTGCGACGTGAGGATGGAAGTACGGAAAGACAAAATGACCTTCACAGCAGAGACTGACACCAAGGTCCTATTTACCTAATTAATGTACTTAATCCCTTGTGGCTCATTAGCTTAGAGCATGTTTCATTATGACGAGGGAGCTGGCTCAGCAGGTGAGCTGTTGAGCATGTCATGAGACGGACTGGTTTTTAAAATTTAAGACTAGAGTTCCTACTTCTGGCCCAGCCACAGCCTCCACCCTTCCCTTTTCCTAGCTTCCGGTGACAGCAGAGATAGAAACATGACCTGTGGGTTTATCCTTCTGTGCCTCTGCCGGGACCCATGGGACAGGGAAAAGATGACAGTTCTGCAGAGCATGGAGAGCCAGATGCATTAGGGGAATCACCATCCCCCACAAGAAAGAAGTACTTAATTTCGCCAAGTTGCTAAAATATCAAATTTTTTCTTTAGGTTCGTAAAATAGGACATGATACCAGGGGAATTAAGAATACCTACTGGAATGCTCGTTGGCACATTGGAACGGAAATCCCGAACAGGTCACAGTTTTCACGCTGGTAAAAGAAATTGTCTCCTTCATCCTTGTTCAAAAGGCACCTGAGGAAATCCCAGGGCTCTCTTCAATGAAGGCGGCAATATTCACCTAATGGTAAGTGCACACCAGAAGGAAGACTTCCAACAAATCTAAGTCTGTGTGTGCGCTAAGGGAAACTCGGAGGTGTGAGCAGAGCGTGAACAAGATAGGAATCAGAGCTCCAGGAAGAGACCTGTCTGAACTTCCCTGTAGAAAGCTTCGCTTTGCTCTCCCATGCATCCAGCAGGCACCGTCAGCATTGATCACTGATAGCTAAGCGGGGTTCACAGCTCAGGAGCTCAGAACAGCGGTGAGCACTTAGGATGTAAAGGTCGAGGACAACACTCAGCTGGAGGACTCCAAGCAGGATGGCCACTGCCCACCAAAGGTGGCTCTGGGGCCCTGTTCAGTGGGCTTGCACTCTCACTACATAAAGAGGTCAGGAATCTCATTCTGGAACCTGACCAAAAGGCAAACAAATGACACCGGAATCAGGTCTACAGTCTCTGGAAACCCCATCAAAGGTAAGACCATGCGCTCTCAGCCAAGACAGACGTCACATTTCTCTAACATCTTCTGGGACTCTGAAACCCGGTGGACATAAATAGCCCCAGGTATATATAACTCAACTCCATCTCCCATTGAACCAACAGGGTAAACCGCAGCTCCTGTTGGACCTGAGAGATCACCCGGCCTATTCCTACAAGGAAATACCATCACCCTCAGGATTGCGGCAACAGAGGCAATAATAAGAAATGGAGCTTTAGTTTCTGTGTTTATATGTATGCATGGTGTGTATGCTGCATGCAGGTAAATGTGCTGGTGCGAACACCTGTGACTTCTCAGGGGGAAGAAGCAAGACCAGGACATTAGTTTCTTCCTCGATTGCTACTTTATTCTCGTCAGACACTGATCTGGAAGCTCACCATTTCAGCTTACCTGGCAAGCAGTGAGGGCTGGGGATCTCCTGTCTCTGTCTCCCAGGACTGGAGTGAGAGGAATTGGTGGCCACACCCAGGTTTTCCTGTGAGTGCTGGGAATGGACAGCAAGTACTCTTGCCCATGAGTCCATTTCCCCGACCGGGAAGTACAATTTCAAATATATCATTGCAGAAAATACACAATGAAGGATGAGTGAGTACTATGTGTATTAGGTATGATACAGGTGGGTATTAAATGATCCCCACTATTGAAGTCATAACAAAATGATTATCACCCGATGTGCATCACAATACAACAGGGTCGAGGCTAACTCTCCTACTCCAATTGCAAAGCAAATCTCAGCCTACAGTACAGAGAAAAGGAAAGAAAGAGCATGAAGTGCGCCTGCTAATACAGGCAAAAGAGAACAACAGTTTAATTTAAACAAGCTAATCCAAACATCCGCTTCACTTAAAGCTGGGAAAATGTCATTTCATTAAATCATGATGTTTTCATCTCCAAAGACGACTGTCAGCACAAAAACTATTTTATTATAACGAAAGGCATGGAACACAAGGAAAATAACATGATTTTAGATTAAGTAACTTGAAATATGTCTCCGTTCTTTTGTTTAAAAAAAAAGTATAATGAACTGGCAAAGTGTCTATACCTAAATCAGGGGACGATGACACCAGCTTGACGCACATGGAATGTTTTGTGGGCTAGCACTCTGATGCAACAGTCCCTTTGTTCCTATGCCCTGCACACACACAGTCCGGGATCGAAGCCCCATCTGGGACTACTGGCATCTATGTGGGGGAGGGGCCGTTGTCTCGAGGACAGCAACCCAGCCTCTGCTGTGGCATCTTCAGCAGCATCTTCAGCGGCTGGTAGTCACAGCTCAAGATCAACTTCCCTTTGTTCAAAGGCGGTAAACAATTGGCACCGCAGGCTTTAATCAGCCAACTCTCTGCATAAAACAGGAGTCACAAAAAAGAAAATCAAAGGAGTTTCTTTAAGCCATTTAAGAGCCTTTGAAAGTACCTCAAGTACTTAGCTTTTTCTGGAAAGAAATTAATTTATGGTCATTATAAAAAAAAAGTAAAGAAATATGGAGCCAGCAAGATGGCTCAGCAGGTAGAAGTGCTGCCAAGCCTGGTCTTTTGATTTGAATCCCCAGGAAACATACGATGGAGAGAGAAAACTAACCCCTCTCTGACCCCTATACACTCTCTGTGGCAAACACACACACACACACACACACACACACACACACACACACACCCTCTCCTCCTCCTGTCAGGGTGATGACAATCTCAGTAATTCTTGAAGTCTCCACTGTCCCTTCATGAGAGAGGGAAAACAACCACATTTGCAAAGTGACTATTCGGAATTGTTCCAGAGTGTAATCTAAGTTACCTCTGAGACTGAATCACAGCCACACCACAGAGCCAGAAGCACCTGAACCTACAACATGACTGACAGCACAGCTATACACTCACACACACACACATGCACGCACACACACACATACACACACACACAGAGAGAGAAACACAGAGATACACACCCACAGAGACAGACACACACACACACACACACACACACAGATGCATACATGTCAATAAATAAATATGATAAAAAACTTCAATTTTTTAAAAAAATACAGGCAAGCAATTCAATCTAAATTATAATCTATCGTCATTTCTAAGACTTGGGAAATATATTTCCAAATATTTGGGTAACTTTTCTACTGAAGAATGTTAATGAAGCCCACCCTGAGCTAGCGAGACAGCTCAGTGGTCGAGCCTGTGCCTGCCATGTGCGAGGCCCTAGGTTAGCCTCAGTTCTAGACAGAAAGCTAAACTAAAAAGGAAAGGACACACCCCTGCATCTTCATTCCTGTGCAGAGAATAGTGTTCTATGTTCTAAGAATGTGTCTGTCTGTGTGTCGTGTGTGTGTGTGTGTGTGTGTGTTCTGCCATATCTCAGAGACAGTCTTCATTCAATGCATTTGTTCCAATGAAATGAATTGGACCAGTTCTTGCTACTAGACATTGTTTTAAGCTCTGCACTATTTTAAACTGCAGATTATCCCACACATTCACACTTATGGACAACCATCACCCAGTAATTCCAAGGAATGAAGTCACAGGCTCAGAGACAGGCATGATTGGAAGATATTTGGTGACCCTGCTCGAAAATCGTTCTCGTCCGCTTCCCAAGAGACAAGTATGAGCTTGCCATATCCCTGACAGCTACACTTTCTTAATCTTGACTTATTCAACAGATTAAATAAAAGTCCCTAATTGTCTTAAATTGCATATATTTGAATAGCTGAGAAATTTAGGCTTCTAGTGGGCCATTTATTCTCTCTTCTTTTATGAAATGTCTTCCTATATGGCTTTTATGTCTCATTTAAGGAATTTACATATTGTATCTGTTTTGTATTGATCTGATGAAATTCTTACTTTATATTAAGGAAACAAACATCAATTTTGCTAGTTTGCTAGTTTGTTATAATGCAATGCTTTCCTTTTAAAGCTTTCAAATTTTGAAATTTATGACCCTCTTCTTTCTCTTTCTAAATTTCTTCACTTTTTCAGCTTTTTAAACATCCAATTAAAAATATTCATATTTTTATATTGGAGTGTGGTAGAGGGAATGTAATTGGCCCCCATAAGCTCATAGGGAGTGGCACTATAGGGGGTGTGGCCTTGCTGGAGTAGGTTTGGCTTTGTTGGAGGAACTGTGTCACTGTGGGGGTGGGTTTTGAGGTCTTCTATGTTCAAGCAATGCCTAGGTCAGTTCATTTCCTGTTGCCTGCAGATCAAGATGTAGTTTTTTCATCTTCTTCTCCAGTATCCTTTCTACTTGCATGCTGCCATGTCCCACCATGATGATAATGGACTAAACCTCTGAAACTGTAAGCCAATCCATTAAATGTTATTCATAATAAGAGCTGCCGTGGTCATGGTGTCTCTTCTGAGCAATAGAAAGCCTAACTAAGATACGGGGTTATCCTCAGAGGTCAGAAAAGGGTTCAGACCCCCTGAAGCTGGAGTTGTAGGTGGTTGTGAGTCTCCTGACATGAGCAGTTGGGTTCTCTGGAAGAGCAGTATACACAGCTCTTAACCACTGAGCCATCATTGTCTAAGGGGCCCATGAATAAGGTGGCCATGATGGCAAGATGGAAGTCATGTGTGGGCATAACCCTTGGGATTTTAGAGCAAGTCTTTGCCATCATCTGCACACAACTATTTTATTGTGAGTAGCTCTTAGTCTACAATTGGGCCTTAGTGGAAACTGAATGTTTGCAAACAGGCCACCGAGTGACCATGAAATCTGAGCTGCCAATCATGAGCTGAGTATTATCTGACCCACCAAGCCATAAAGTAAGATGTGCTGAGCAGAAATCCATTATCAGACTGAAGTGGTATATACATGATTGGGCAAAATCTGATCCTGAAGACACAAGAAAGGAACATGAAGAAGTTACCCAAGCGCCTACGGTTTCTATTCCTGTCACATTGCCTTCTGCCCCCAGCTGTGTACTTAGAGGCTCAGATGGTGTGCGCTATGATCTACTGGCTGAAGAAGAGAAGAGTGGAGTCTGGTTTACAGTGGTTCAGCACGTTAGGCAGGCACCATCAGAAGTGGACAGCTACAGCATTGCAACCCCCTTTCTGAGACAGTCACGAAAGATGCTAATAAAGAAAAATTGTCATAGTGGGTAGAACTCTGGGCAGTACACATGATAGTTCAATTCACTTAGAATGAGAAATGGCCAGATGTTTTATTGTTCACTTACTCGAGCTAGATGGTTAGGGACATGTAGGGAGCATGCTTAGAAAAACTGGTGAGGAAGGCATCTAGGGAAGAAGTATGTAGCTAGGGCTCTGAAAATGGGCGAAGAATGTGACAATGCTTATGTCCTGGGTAAATGCCCACCAAAAGGTGACTTCAGCTGACAAGGAATTCAATATTCATGTAGATAGACCATTCTGTGGGCAGTCAGCCTCCTTTCCCATCCATCCATGTCATTGCCCAGCAGGCTCGTGCACAAAGTGGTCATGATGGCAGGGATGGGGGTTATGCGTAGACTCGACACTTGTACTTCCACATACCAAGGTTGACCTGGCTACAAATGCTGCCGAATGCCAGATTTGTCAACAGTAGAGACCAACAATGAGGCCCAGATATGGCACCTTCCCCTGGGGTGACAAGCCAGCAACCTGGTGGCAGGTTGATGACATTGGTCCACTTACTTCCTCTGTTGAAGGGCAACACTTTATCCTTCCTGAAACAGATACTTATTCTGGTTGTGGATCTGCTTTTACTGTAACATAATGCTTTTGCCAGAACTACCAACTGTGAACTTACAGAATGCCTTATCCACCATTGATGTGGGAGGTGATGTATGCTGTGAATATGTTTTAATGCCATTGGTTAATAAAGAAGCTGCATTTGGCCAATGGCTTAACAGAGTAGAGCCAAGCTGCAAGAGATATATACATATATAGAGAGAGAGTAGGCAAAGTCAGGGAGAAGCCATGTAGCCCCGCCATGGACAGACCTTGCCAGTAAGCCACAGCCACATGACAATACACAGATTAATAGAACTGGATTAATTTAAGGTATAAGAATAAGCCAAAAATATACTTAAGCTATTGGCCAAACAGTATTACAAATAATATAGTTTCTCTGTGATTATATACTTAAGCTATTGGCCAAACAGTATTACAAATAATATAGTTTCTCTGTGATTATTTTGGGAGTCTGGGAAGCCAGGAAACAAACAAGTAGTCTCCACCAACACCCCAACATGATATTCTACACAGTACTTGCTTCTGACTAAGGACCTCACTTCACAGCCAGAGAAGTATAACAGTAGACTCATGCTCAAAGAATGCATTGCAAGTTCTCTACCATCTTGAAGCAAGTGTCTTGATATACTGTAGACTAGTCTTTTAAGACACAGTTAAGTTGTTAATTGTTTGACAGTAACCAGGAAAATTTGGGGCAGGGATCTCCAGAAGGCAGTTGATGCTTTGAATCAGTGTCCAATATATGGTACGGTTTCTCCCATAGCCAGAATTCACAAGTTCAGTAAACAAGAGAAGGAAAAGGGAATGGTTCTACTCACTATCAATCCAAGCAATCTAATAGGGAAAAATTGCTTCCTGTTCCCATGTCCTTAAGTTCTGCTGACCTATAAATTTTGGTTTTAGACCCAGAGGCATTCCTGCCAGGAGACACAACAAACATCCTTTAGAACTGGTAGTCCAGACGTCACCCTGGCCACTTTGGGCTTCTGATGCCCTTATGGCAACAGGCTAAGAAAAAAACAGCATTGTTAGAATTTGTGATTGATCCAGATTACCAAGGGGAAACTAGACAGCTTCTCTACAGTGGAGGTAAGGAAGATTATTCCTGGAGTGCAGAAGGTCCTTTAGGGCATCTCCTGGTGTTACCATGCTTTGTGATTAGAGGCAATGAGAAACTAGAGCAATCTAGGCAGGATAACAAAGGGTACAGACCCTTTAGGGATGAAGGTATGGGTCACTCCTCTAGGAAATGAACCAAGACCTGCTGAGGTGCTTGCTGAGAATAGGTGGTAGAGGAAAGTAGATATACAAGAGAAGGTCACATGACTGGCTCCAAAACTGAGGATTGTAATTGACATGAGTTTCTGTCATTTTGTTACGAACATATTTGTGCCTAAACATACACATATTAAGAAAATATTTGCATTCTTCCTCTATGTCATTAACATATAATGTAACAGCAATTAAGATATATCAACTTTGATATATTATCATATTTGAGCTATCATATTTAAGTTATGAGATACTAAAAGAATGTCCTTCAAGGGATATTACCATCTACTAGAAATAAATAATTCATTTGTATTGTATGTGGGCTAGTTATATCATGCTAGGTGTTATGACCTGGTTATTGTTTTCATTTGGAAATTAAGTCTGATAATTATTAGTATATATGATTGTGTGCCAAGTTGACAAGGGATAAAGTTATATTTGGCTAATTTTAGTTGTCAATTTGATTACATCTGGAATTAACTCAAACCCAAGTAGCTGGCCGTACCTGGGAAGGATTTTTCTTGATTGGACTATCTGAGGAGGGAAGATCTACCCTAAGTCTTGGCCTCACCTTTGGGTGGCGGCCCACATAAATCGACACGAAACAATCTGATGTAGAAAGTAAACAGGTTTTGATGCATATATCTGCCCTCTACTCCCCATGAGTACAGACGGGAGGTCAGTACCAATGAAGTTCAGCCTCAGTAACTGTGCGATCTCTGAGTATTTTATGGTAGGAGCATTTGCTGGTTCTATGAACTGGTAGATACAGAAGATTTCACGGGGTGTGCATTCATGCCTTAGAAGGACATTTATTTTCAACTTTAATAAAAACATAAAAGAAACCAGAATTTAATGGAGAGGGAACTTGCCAACTCAATTGATTTACTAAAGGAACGAGTTATCTGCTCAGCATGAAGCCTTAGTTCGTTTCAAATGAATGCTGATGATTTAAAATGAATGCTGATTTAAAAGGTCACCAAAATCTCAGATTGTTAAACTTCTAAAAGCTTATATAACCCACCTGATCACTCAATGACTCAGGCTAGAAGAAAGAGACCAACAAGTCACACAAGGAATACACGATGGCTGAACAGGGGCCCTGGTCTCCTCATTTCTAAGGGGTATTTTCTAGAACATGTACTTCATTTTGTGTACTTTGTGTGTCAGCTGCAGAAAGTTTGACTCTGAAATTAAGAGGCGAGGAGCAACGTGTGATTATCCCATCTCATCAACATGGCCAGCAGCTGCCATTTCATGCGTTGGGAGGAACAGGTAGGCAACACGGCATCTCAGTCATTGGGAGGAAGGCCCGTGGAATTGTACTCCTCTCCATAGTTAGGCTCCAGCCCTGGCTGTCTCTACGATCGGGGTAAATTGCTAGACCTCTCTCATTTCAGGTTTTCTAGCCTCAAAATGGAAGTCATAAAATAGCTACCTCGCAAACATGTTGTGAAGATGAAAGGCATTAATCTATATTTAGTGTTTGGCCCAATGCCTAGACTGCTCAGTAACTGTTAGCAGTTAGTGATCCATTGGCTTGAATATTACAATATTCCAATGCACATAAAGCAGAAATCAATACACCCTGAGCCTTCCTTCCTCAAGCTCACTATTAGCAACATCAAAATGAATCATTCAAATAACTGGAAAATGGTTTGTGAGAAGGATGTTCACGGAGCTCCTGGGACACACTCTTCCATATGCCAAGCTGCATAAGGAAGGGAAAGATCTTGTGCTCAGGCACACTCCCTTACCAAGGCAGTCCTAGGCCACCATAGCCTTGTGGAGAAGGTTTAACCCACCCTTCCTCTGGATTTCCTTCATGGTGTGATGTTACTAATAATTAAAGCCACAGGCCAACAATCTTCCTAAACACAACCAAGAATCCATTAGAAAAAAATAACTAAAACTACTTATAGTAGGGAACCATGGTCATAAATAATATAGCAAAAGATTTAGAGACAGATTGCCAAGCATTATTAAGAGATATGGACATTAACTTTAGGATAGACACGTTGTCATCCTATAAAGACATCAGTCTTCTCAAAATTATTTAACAATCATTTATTTTTATTTTATGTATATGAATCTTTTTCCTGTCTATCTGTTCTCCGCCATGCATGCGCAGTGCTGGTGGGAGCCAGAAGAGGGTAACGGATCCCTTGGAACTGGCGCTGTGGATGGCTGTGAGCAGCCAGGTAGGTGTGGGGAACTGAACCCAGGTCCTCTGCAAGGGAAGGAAGTATTCTTATTCACCATTCTGTCTTTCTAGCCCTCAACATTACTCACAAATGCTATATAACTCCAAGAAGACATGGCCTGAGATTTTTTTTTTTTATAAAATTGTTAGAAATATCCCTGGAAAATGAGAAAGACTAAAACATCTTTGAAAGGAAAGGAAGGGAATTAAACAATGAAGGAAAATTTAAGCTGAGAACCTGCACTGGCTGATAGTGAAAACACAAAATAAAGCCGAAAAAAATTAAAATACTGACGTAGGTATTTATAATTTGATTCATAATGAAAAAGCATATTTTAACTTAGCAATAAAGTGAGGATTATTTACATAATAGTACCAATAAAATTTATCAACTATTTGAGAAGAAAAGCAATAATACCATGCTGTCCTATAGTACCCCAAGGCAAGCTAATACTCAAGTGGACAATTAATTGTTTAAAATTAAACTGCAAAATAATAAAGAAACTGAAATGGTTCACCAGGGAAGAATACTTTTCTCATCATAATGCATAGGGAGAAGGATTGATTTTTTTTTCTGTTTTTCTGGTCCTGGACAGTAAGCCTGAAGTCTTTCACAGGCTGGACAAGTAGGTCTTCTGCCCTCATATAACAATCCCAAAACGTGGAAGAATATATGAAAGGCTTGAAGTAAACCAAAAACTTCTGTCAGCCCAGTAAAGCCATAAGCAAAATAAAAAAACCAATTTGGAACTTGGAAAACAGTTAAACACATACTAAACCATAAAAATTTGAAGGTCAAGCCAGGCCTTGTTTAATTCCAGCTCAAAAGGTGGAACAGGAGGATCAGGAGTTCAAGGCCAGTCTTGGATACACACCACGCTTGAAACGAGCCAGAGCCACATGAACGCTCAATCTAAGAAGCGACAACAAAAGCGTATAAAATAAATTAGATCTTTTTAAAAGTCAGAAATGTGCAAAATACAATATAGAATTGCACACAGTACAGGAATGTGTAATTCACAAAATAAATGCAAATTTGAAATATGAGCATGGGAAATGCTTGACAAGTTAGGAACTGGAAGAATGCAAAGGAAAATAGGGAGGCTGCCACTTCTTTATGTCCAGAATGAGCAAGGATTCCAAATCTACAACATCAGCCAAACAACCAGGCAGCTATGACATACTTGAGGGCTCCAAAGTCTGTGGGGTCCAAATTGCAAAAGAAGAGGCTGAGGAGAAGTGAGATTTCACAGCCAAAGCTTGATGGGAACCTTACAACGGTGCAAATGAGTTTTCTTAGCCCATTCTATAAATTCTAGGGAAAATAATAGAGGTATGCTTAACTACATATCATATACAGCATCGCTATAATACTTGTTTTAATAATACTAAACATTAGAGATAGTACATAAAAGGCACCTCATGAGCTGTCATTTAAGATGAAAGTTTTAGATGTTTCATATGAAAAACTGTTGAATGAGAAAGCACCGTGATACTGATACTGACTGTCAACTTGATAGGATCTAGAATCACAGTGAGTGACAAGCCTCTGGCCATGTCTGTCAAAGGAAACAACCCCTCTCCCCCAAGACCAGGGCCAACCCCAAGACAGGCTCAACCCTTAAGAAGCTTGCTACCCATGGAATTCTGGAAGGCCGTCAAACATAGCATGAGGCAGGAGGGCCCCAAAATATGCAATCTGACTGTCTGCTGCCCTGCAAGTAACCATGTCCTACCTCTCTCCCTGTTCCATTTCAAAGTCTGGCTCTCAAGTACTGTTGGGCATGTTCTGGGGGTGCCAGACTCTCACACCACTGAAGTCTATTCTTGCTGTTTGAGGCCTGCTCTCTCATCTCCTCCGCTGACTTTTTCCCTCCCACCTGTGAGGTGGTTTCTACACTGTGTTAACTGAGGAGGAAGACCTACTCTGTGGGTGGCACTGTTATTCTGTGGTCTGGGGTCCCAGACAGAATAAAATAGGAGAAAATGAGCTGAGCGCCAGCGTTCGTCTCTCTCTGCTTCTTGGTGATGCAGTGGGACCATCTGCATAGGCTCCTGCTGCTAGTCTTTCTCCACCATGATGGGCTTGCTCTCCAACTGCAGCCAGGAGAACCCCTGCCCAGCTTGGGTGTTGTTTGTTAGCTATTACACTGAAGAATGAAAAAACTAACACAGTGTTTTACTAAATGGTTAAGGACAATAGGAACATGGCTTTCTAAAACAGTCTTCCTGTTGACAAAAGAAAGAAAAAGAAAGAGGGAGATGGGGAGGAGGAGAGTGTCCTTAGTCCCATCCAGATGATGGGGTTATAGATGGCTTTGTTTTTCCCTACATTCCAACTTCTCTGCAGTGAGAATGCATCATTACTGAGAGGGGGAGAAGCAATCATGACTTGTAAGACTCAGGAAGAGTCACTCAAATTGTGAACAGGGAGAAACATCAAGTTTTGTGTAACTACTATTACTCCCGTTATTCAGGCTTCAGGTAAGCAGGAATCGATTTGGGCCATGAATTTAGTTTATCAGAGACGCACATTCGCTCCAGTAAGGCACACTATAACCTAAAGGAGTCCAAATAAGGGAATACCGACCAAGAAAAGCAATTGTGTCAAACAATTACATTTGAGGGAAAGCTTCCCTGGGATAGCCATGTCTCTAGCTCTTAGTTGTGAACTAAGGTTTGAGTCTTCCATGACTGTGGAAGGAGGTACAATGGAAAACACTGAGAGGAAGGCTAGTGGATATTTATTTATCCCTAGAATGTGGGTCTCAGGAGAGCTTTCCTAGTATACAGACAGTGGATACAGACAGTGGGGCTGTATTGCCCAGTGCATCCTCGGAGCTTTCTGGGGACGCGACTACAAGAAATCTCGCGATGGTGAGAGGGAGCCTAAGGTCAGAACAGGTCATGCTAACACAGACTAATGACTGATCAATAGTTTCATCTTCCTCTCTTGGGTTGGGATGGTGATCTTCCAAATCCAGGCAGTGCTCATGGTATTAGTTTAGTACCAAATATAGACTCTTTCCCATCTCCCTTCAAGCTACCTGTGTCTCCGCCAACCCCATCCTTGGTCTGCAATGCCCCCACTTGTTTGAGTCAGCGTAACTTTCCAACATTACCTTGTACTTCCGTTTCCATTTCTGCAGCTACCCTGGACTCACTTCTTCAAACAGGAAAGCCCTGCAGTTGTCTTGTGAACTTCACACATGTGCAATGCTCGAAGCAGATCACTATACTAAAACTTGATGTGCTGGCTTTGCTTCATCCATATTTAGGGTGCATGACCTCGAAATGACCTCTCAGAGACCACAGAAAAGTAAACCAGCCTTCTCTTTGACCCACACTGCAGAATCCAATATATAATCTACTTTTTCTTCTTTCATTGCACTGCTGGAAACAACAGTACTTAATAATAATTGGTCAACTAATTCACTAAAATTAATGCATCCACATATTTGGCTGTAGAGAAAAAACACATGCAGGATGTTACCACTGGTGGTGTGGTCCAGCCACCCTCTCTTCTAAGGCTTCTTCCACATAAGACTAAGTAGTCTTCCTGCTCTCATTATGTGATGCTCTGGTTCAGAACCTGATACAATCTCATTTCCACCCAGAGCAAAAGCAAGAGTGGCTATAGCGATGCCAAAGGCCCTGGAGACCCTGCCCACCCTGACTTTTCACTTCCTCTGCCGTGGTTCCCCTTCTCGTCCTACTCCAATCACAGACAAGAGTGGGTATAAAACTTTATTTCTGGGGCTGGAGATCTGGTTCAACTTTTAAGAGCAACTTCTGCTCTGCCACAGGACCTATGTTTAGTTCCCAGTCCCTACATCAGGTGGCTTCTAAGTACCTGCAACTCCAATTTCAGGAAGTCTAAAGCCTCACCAGGCACCTGCATGCTTGTGGTGCACATAAACCATGCAGACATTTACATATAAATAAATGCTAAAAAATCATTTGAGGTAGGCATCATGGCATACACCTATGATCCCAGTGGTCTGGGGCAGAGAGAAGGATCACAGCAGGTTCAATGCTAGCCTGGCCCACCTAGAGAGTTCCAAGCCGGTCAAGCTGCATAACAGGACCCTGACTTAAAAATAGTAATCATTTATTCCACGAAGAGGCTCTGCTGACCTAATCAGACCTTGAAGCCAATTCAGGACTTGAGTCTGTATATTTATGCATCACAGAAGACTTGGAGACAATTGTTCTTATTTGAACAAAACAACACTGTGCATTTAATCGAGCTGGTCATTGCAGAGCCTGCCCTATATACCATGCAGATGATGCCTTATTAAATCAGCTGTCTTTCCTTCAACCAAAAATAGACAGTCTCAAAAATTATGTTTATGCAATTTAGGAGTTTTAAACAATCACTGCTCAGATTGTCACTTCCAGGAATTTGATTAAAATTACTAGTTTACAGAAGTATGATTAAAGCAAAGTTTAAAGAGGAAGTAAGAACGTAGGTAGGTTTGTCTTTTGAATCCCACCTAACTCTCTCTCTCCCTTATGATATATACATATCATATGATATATATACATCACGTGGTGAGAGTGGGTGAGCAAGCCACGTTACTAATGCTGCTGAGGAAGGAAGACAATTGCATCCTGTTTACTTCATTCCTTCGTCTCTGGATGCATTTAAGATGCAGCATAGCCATCCTCGGTGACTGACGTCTACATCTGTGTTTGCTCGTGGCTTCGCTTGTCAAGCTAGAGTTTCATTAGCATCTATTTTCCATTTAACTTCCAAAGCATTAGATGCAGTTCTGTGATGGAGAGCCGCCGTGAGTCACTGAGCTCTTTTTGAAAGATTGAGCCTGTCTGCAGGAACACAGAGTGGGGGTCCTGGCTGAAGACAGATTTGTATGTGCTGAGAACCACTGTACCGTGAGGACAGTGGAAAGATAGAGCTGTGAGCGATGCCCCTCTCTCCTGCTGTGACTTAGCGGGCAAATACTTGGAACATCTGCATGGATGCTGTGCCCCAAAAATGGAGCTAGGAAACTTAAATACCATTCTTTTGAGTACAGGAGGCTTACAGGACGTAGGAGATTTCTTCTGATCCCCATTATCAATATCCCAACATTTGAGAGATTGAGAGATTTATTTTACTTTTTCACTATGTACGGGGCTGCATATACATTCAAGTGCCCATGGAGTCCAGAAGAAGGTACTGGATCCCCCAGAATTGTATTACAAATGGTTATGAACCTCCTAATATGGTTGCTGGAAGCAAAATAAACAGAGCTCGAGTCTTCGGGAAGCATAGCTAGTGCTCTTAAGAACATGGTCATCTGTCTTGCCCTAAGACACCGGCATTTTAAGACTAATATGCCTATACCGAAGGGGCAATACCAAGTAAGGGCTCTGTGCTTTGCTATAAGGAAGAACTAATGTAAATCATCATATTAAGCACAATAAGCCGGCCTCAGATTTTTGTCTTCCATGCAGAATCTAGATTAAAATGAAAGCAGACATGAAAGTAGAAGCAATAAGGAAGATGAAGACAAATGGTGACAGAGAAGAGAGGGGTCACAAGAGGCCAGGGGACAGAGGCAGTGAGACGATCCGTGTATGTTTCACTCAGTGTGTGAAAACATCACGGAGAAATCCACTCTTCCATACTGTAATCTAAAGCATTTACAAGGAAAAGTTTACTTGTCTAACAACCCATTCAATAGTTACTCTTTCAACAATACATTCAACGATAATAAAGTAATCCACAATCCAGGTCTGACTAGGGTTGATGACTTGATAGGAAAGAGAAGGTAGAAGACTCTCACGGAACAAGAACCTATGAAAAGGATGACTTCCTGTGTGGGTGTGGCTGTTCTCAAGCCAGTGGGCGGCTCCCTATGCAAACTCAGAGCTCTGAGTTTCTCTGGTTGAGAGTATTTCCTTCTACAAAGCTGCTGCCAGTCAGGGAAGTCTGGAATCTTGCTAAGAGTGAACATGGCGGTAGACACAGCCACTCGGGAGGCTGAGTTAGGAGGATAGATAGTCTGAGCCATGGGATCGAAAACCAGCCTGGCCGACTCAGTGAGTGTCCAACCCAACTCTGGCAGGGTTCTCTGGAGAATCGGGGGACTGGGAACCTGTACCCGTTAGTCTGCTTGTTTATGCTCATGAATATGCTTTGGTTTTACATTTACGGAGCATTGGGCTGCTATGTTCAGACTCATCAAGCATCAAGTATTCTTCGGCCTACACACGCCTCAGCAGTCAGGATAAACACTCTTCATTGTGTTAGCATCACTAACCCGAAAGACCAAACACAATCCGGAAGACACCTCCAAGATAAAGTCTATTTTATTAATGCATACAGTTGTAAACTACTGGGAAATTTCTTCTTGACAATGTAGAAATTGTGGAAATTTGCATCTGAAGTACTCAATGTCATATTTCACTGAATTTCACATTCATTCTGTAATGCAGAAAGACTCATATTAAAAAAATCTATTATGAAAACTGCTTTTAGAGTTGTTTGTTAAGGACAAATAGGATTATTTAACTACAATCTATCAGAAGGAAACACTAGGAGAAATTTCTTTAAATTAGAAAAATAAAGAGGAAGAAGTATATTATTAATTTTTCAAAAATTAGTTACCATCAGACAGCTCTGGATAATAAATTAACACAGAAGATAACTATCTAGAAAAGGACATAATAAGCAATGTTTTGTACAAAGTACATGGTTTGTGGTTTTCTTTCTTAACTATTTGCCTGATTTTACATTACTACACAAAAAGATGGGCTTCATTATGGTGTTCTCCCCTTCCCACTCTCCTCCCTGACCCTCTTCCTGCCTTAAGTCGCCTCTCCCTCTTAGGCTTTAAACCATATGTGGTTTGTTTTTGCCTAGATGGTCCAAGAATAATGCTTCTCATGCTTGAGTTCAGAGAACCCAATAGGTTCTAGAGTGTATGGCCATGGGTCCACCAGTCCTTAGTAGTGATTTTATATTTATATTCTTTTGAAAATCTATGGAACAAATCAAAATTTTCTATACATCTAGAACTAATGAATATGAACAGTGGGGTATGTCATTAGGTGACAGGTGGCTAACTGATCAGTTATATTATTTGGTCACAGATCTGACTGATTTGGTTACAAGTGCCACTATTTTTGTCTAAATCATTGGGCCTTGATAAGGGTAAAAAACAACACATAAGAAACAAAAGGATGACATGATTGACAGCTCTGTAGTGATGGAAAAGGAAAAATCTAGAAAACTGAACCTTTGCAGAATTATACTTGAGGCATGATAAACTTAATGACAGTAAGTTTCTGTAACCAGGACATGATCATATAGAAGATACTGGTTAAATTCACCAAGATATAGAGAATTAACAAGAGACAAAGAATCCAGCTAATTTTATAACCATTAGTTTGTGATATGTAAGTCAGAGCCACCAGGATAAGAAGCATAGCCTTGATTTTAAATACTGTATCTTAGAACATTGTTCAGATCATTTCCAGAAAGAATTTATAAGTCATTACAGGTTGTTGATTTTTTTAGAAGTCCTTAGAAGCCAGTGTGTACCTGGCTGAGAATTGAGAAGCACTATCTTCAAGGATCAATTAAAATGCTATTAATGCCGCTGAGTATGTTCAGTAATAAAGACAGATACAAAGTAAATATACAAAAATCAATACCACCCTTAAACACTGGCAATAAAAAGGCACAAAATATAATGGGGGGAAGGATAATT
Source organism: Arvicola amphibius (assembly GCF_903992535.2). NCBI lineage: Eukaryota > Metazoa > Chordata > Mammalia > Rodentia > Cricetidae > Arvicola > Arvicola amphibius. Next base: position 127,143,956 of record NC_052058.2, read on the forward strand.
ACCATATTAGCAGCACAGCAAAAGATAACCAGAAATAACATTAACTAGAAACACCCAAGAAAAGCATATGCTATACAGGAAGGGATTACAAAACCATCCAGAAACTCGAGAACACTGGGAGAAATGCAAGGGCATTTACGATAAAGGTAAGTAATGGCCAACAAGCTATTCTGAAAGTTAATTACACATTTAATTCAACTTCAATTAAAGTTCACATAAAATTACCGCTGGAATGTGACCATGAGGGTCTGGACTAGAGAAATGAACTGGTAAGAGCAGCCAAGAAAATTTAGCATAGGTGAGAAATGAATTGGTCCTTACTGGACAAAGAAGAATCAGGTTTCTCCAGGGATGTGGGCCCTGACAGATGGCCACTGCTCCAGCCGATGGCCCTATATCCATGGGAGCAGTACCGACTGGACTGGGGCAGGGTGCTTGTAAAAGCAGACATGGCATTGGAAGGAAGATGTGACTGAAGGAAGGACGGGAGGAGCTGGAGGCCACCGTGGAGGATTGTGATCAAAATGCATTGTATACATATACTAAATTCTCAAGTTTTTGAAAAGATGTATATTTTAAATAGACATTAGGGTTTAGAGAGACAGCTATATCATTTAAGAGCACTGGCTTCTACTCCAAAGGACATGGGTTCAATTTCCAGCACCCACTTTACAGCTTACAACCATCTTCAGCTCTAGACTCAGGGCATCTGGCAACCTCTTCCACTCTCTGTGAGCACCAGGTATGTATGTGGGCACACAGACATACATGCAGGCAAAACCCTAATATATGTAAAAATGAATAAAGTCGAGATTTAAAATATTTAGATATAGACTCAAATAAGTAAACCAAATGAGATCTTTCTAACAGAAAATTTAGAGAGTTTTGTGGGCTGTCTGAGAATGGGGGGTGATGAAGAAATCCACATCTTTTACCAAGTGTACGGACATATAAACTTCCCTGAGGAGCAGTTCCCATACATAGCTGCTGTACACCGACCAAGTTCAGGGAAGTACAGGACACTAGCTCCTCTGGACTCTTGGGTTATTCGCCTGCTCATCTATAATGCCGTTCCTTCAATCCACATTAACCACGAATGCCCTGATTCGCAGTCTAACCCTCACCGTGGAGCAGTTGTCTCACTTCCTGCCTGATACCCACACCACTGTCTTCTGATGCTATGGCTGGTTTTCACTGATCTTCTGCCACAGACCTTCTACCTCAGGAGGCCACCGATTCATTCACCTGCTATATGTCTTCTTAGTCAGTCTTCTGTCTTTGCATCCCTGTCTAATTGTTCTAACTGCGCTAGCAATCTGTTCCTGGTGTGCTTGTGCAAGTAAAACCCTAAACAATGTGAGATTCAACTGTCCATCCTTGACGACCTTCACTCAATCAACTCAAGGTTTCAAAAACAGAAGCTCTGTCAATGGGCATCAGGAAAGCAATGTTCTGCATTTGCTTTGGCTTATTTTGTTCATCTCTGGAAAGACCACTGACACCTCCTCCAACCTCCAGATTCCTACCTATGTCTACTCCCCAGCTCCCCAACTGGCCACTTCGCAAACTGCTGAGAAGACAGTCTGACTGTTGTAGATCATTCCTGTTTCCACCCCTCAATCAGCATACCGTCAGGACTCAACTTTAACATTTTATTAAAAACAAAAAGAGGGTCCATGCTCTAGTAAATGATGCTCACACCCATGTGGATATTGGGAAGCACTAATAGGACTCAGGGGGTGAGAGGCGAAGGACAAGAAGACAGAGGCCATAGCAAGGGGTGGATATGAATTAATAACAATAAATAAATGAACGACTGTCATTTATGAAATTGTTCATTACCAAAGAATAAATAAAATATAGAAAAATATCAGTCTATTCTCCTAAGAATACATGCTGATTTTACTTGTATATGTCAAGCCAGCTTCCCCTTGAAGACCCAGTCTCTCTTCCTGCATCATTAATATCTTTTGAATTTTTCTTATTTGCATATATACACACTCTCATCCTTCTCATTTAAAAAAAAACAATATAAACAAATTTCAATTCATCTTTCCATCCCTCTGCTATTACACTGTAAAGATATGTCTTTGTGTAAGGCATCTTCTGATTGGTCTAATAAAGGGCTAAATAGCCAATAGCTAAGTAGAGAGATAGGTGGGACACAGAGACAGGGCAGAGAGAGAAAACTTGAGATGAATCTAGGCGCACGAGAGACACCAGCCAGATGCAGAATGTGTTGGACACATAAAATGGGATAGAGGTAAAAGCCATGTGGAAGAATGCAGATTAATAAGAATATGAGTTAATTAAGTTATAAGAGCTAGTTAAAAACAAGCCTAAGCTCATGGCCAAGCTTTCATAATTAAGTCTCATGCCATTATTTGGGAGCTGGCTGGTGGAACAAAGAAAGACTTGTTAGATAGGGTTTCCCATGTTGGGAGCCAGATGTAACATTTAACCTAAATTGTGTTAGTATTAATGAAAACTCAGGTGGCAGAAATTGGAAGTCATAAATTGAGATTAAAAACATGATAGTTCCAAAGAACAGTGGAGGGATAATCAACTGACCGTGCTCTCCGTGTTTTCCTGATCCAAAAGCCTTGGAATTCCCCCTAAGGCCCTCCTTCTCTCTTCCTGTCCCTCTCAATCTGACTTCCTCAGTCCTCCAACATCTCTATGGCTAAATCCCGGTCAGCCATCGCTGACCCCATCCTTGATTCAAGGTGGCTTTTTGGCACAACAGAGTGCAGTGTGAACAACTCTCCTGCAATGTTATTACTATCATTTTTCTTTTTTCATTCAAAACTTGCAAGTAATTTCCCTCTACCATATTTCTAGGTGTTTTATCCCATTTCCTTAACTCCCCTTCTATATCTCTGCGAACATCACAATCACTAACAGTGGGCCTCTTTTCAGTTCAAAGATATATACATGCTACAAGTGTATTTAACTGTATTAAACCCTCTTTTCAACCCCTTCCAAGGCTTCTGCCTCCTCAGTTGAAGTTGAGGCACCTTTTAGCTCTTCGGGCACAATTTATGAGTTCGCTTTGTTGGCCTTTTCTTCACCCAGGCTCTAAACCTGAAGTTCCCTCAGGATTTGGTTTGAGTCAATACCATTTTCTTTGTTCCTATCTATCTATCTATCTATCTATCTATCTATCTATCTATCTATCTATCTATCTATCTATCTATCTTTCTATCCATTCTTTCTTTCCTCTCTTTCTCTTTCTCTTTCTCCCTCTCTCTCTCTCTCTCTCTCTCTCTCTCTCTCTCTCTCTGGCTTCTCTATGTAACAGTCCAAACTGTCCTGGAATTAGCTTTTATAGACAGGCTGGCCTCGATCTTGTGAAGATCTGCCTGTCTCTGCCTCCTGAGTGCTAGGATTAAGGGCGTGCACCACCACTATCTGGCTCTCAATACCATTTTCTTAAAGATCACAGCAATTTTTGCAATTGTAAATACTGTGCGTCTGCTGATAATGGGCAAGCCTCTATAATCTGTGTAGAACAGTCTCTTGTACTCTTACATTCCAGGCTCCTATTAGTCACTTCCACTTGAATACTCTCAGGACCTCAAAGGATGGACCAAAACAGAAGCCTGTCTTCCTCTCTCAATGCCATTGAGCACAGTTATGAAACCAGGCACTTTGGATTAATCCATGATTCTTCTTTTACACCCTTCTAATCAGTCCATCAGGAGGGCTACTCAGTTGCTGTTCTCAGATAGATCCATTTCTCTCCAGTTTCACTGCTACAGCTTGCTCTGTCTCTCTGAATCTGTCTCTCTGTCTCTGTCTATCTGTCTGTCTCTGTCTCTGTTGTTCTCTGTCTATCTCTGTCTGTATCTGTCTCTCTGTCTCTTTCTCTGACTCTGTCTCTCTGTCTGTCTCTGTTTCTGTCTGTCTCTGTCTATCTCCGTCTATCTCTGTCTCTCTGTCTGTCTCTGTCTTTCTATCTATCTATCTCTGTCTGTCTCTGTTTCTCTGTCTGTCTCTTCATCTGTCTCTGTCTGTCTTTGTCTGTCTGACCCTCTCTCTCATTATCTTTGGAGTCTCAGCTTCCTGCTCCTCCCCTCAACCTATTCTTCACAAAGCACTGATCCCATTCTGTAAGAACACAGACCACATTCACCTCTCTGCTTAGACTTTTTAATATCAAAGCTTTAACACACATTAACATAAGCCCCAGGCTCTTCACGATGTATATCCTGTCTCTCCCTCTACTCCGTGGTAGCCTTGTTATACCATTTCTAAGAAAAATAATATCCTCCAGAACACATTATGCTTCTCCAACCTTAGAATCTTTTTCTCTAAAATGTATTCAGATCTGTGTCTATTTTATTTCCTGATTGTATCACATAATATCCACCCGCCACACCAGAATACAACCTTCAGAGTTTTTCCAGATCTGTCCCTTCTTCTTGCTGTTCATAATAAATATAGGCATTTCAATGAAGTGAAGCAGCACAGAGCAGATTCTCTTCCACTCAGCCACTGCCATGGTGATAAAGCAAACACTGTGAAATTCGGCTCCCAACAGCATTGGAACGCATGGCTTAGAATACATTTCAGGAGCATCTCTCTGAACTCCCATTCCCCTCTCTGCAGATGTTTTGGGGCTTAGTCACCTGAAAGCCCTCAGGCCAGGATGAAAAAGGACTGGCTACCACTGGCTTGGGAAGCAAGTCAGCTCCAGTGAGGAGGCCACTGTCACCAGAGTGAGTTTCTTCCTCAGGTTCATGGTGCAGGGACAACCACTGACCTCACTGTGTCTAGAGCCTTCCTTGCGGCCTAGGCTACAGTCTGTACAGACTACCACACTTATTGACTGTTTGAAGGAGTTGCTTAGCTATAATCCAATCTCTAGGATCCCTTTGGTAATTAGTTCTGTAACCCTCTTCCTGCTCCCTCCGAGTCCCCAGGTTCTCTGCAATGGCCTTGATTGAAAGAAAGCACTGCAATGTGGTTCAAGACCTGCAAAACAGAGTTGTGACACCAGGAATGTACAGTCTTTGCCAGGGTAAGAATTCTATATAGCACAACACGTTTTGACAACGGTGTCAACTTTCAATGACATCTTGGATAATTTTGATAAATCCTTTATAGCTAAATACCAACTCTGTATTTTTGCTTCCTGTTTACAATGTGTTGTGCCAAGCGAGGACTTTTTTTTTTAACCTTTGCTAACAAATGAGAAAAGAGGTAGACTTGATTCATCATGATGTATTCAGGCCAACAGACCACAAAGTGATATTTTGAACCTGCTTTTCCAAAAAGAATGTCTGGTGGTTCAAACAGAGCAAGAGGGGTAAATGAGTCATCATACCTCACAGTGGGCTTGCTTGCCTGCTCCTAAAACCTCATCATAGCATCCCAGCTTCACGCACATTGCCACACTGATTTAATTTCAACTAAACACTATCTTTGGGCATGTTAAATCAATGTAGTTAAATTAAGTCTACTGGCTTACAGATGAGTTTATCCTTCTCGAGTAAATCAACTTCTGTAGTTCTATATGATCTATATTTATTAGGAATATATAGCTGACTTTATGATTGTATGTATTTAACATCTGTTAGAAAAAAAGGCAATTAAATCAAAGTCTGTATTTTCTTGTACTTTTATTCCCGTTTAAAAGCTAGAGAATATTGGGATCCAAGGAGGTGGTTCCATCAGTACAGTGATTGCTGCATATGATGAGGACCTGAGCTTAGATGCCAAGGACCCACGCAAAAAGCCAGGCATGGCAACAAATGCTTGTACTCTCAGCACCGAGGAGACAAAGACAAGAAGATCCCTGGGCTCACAACCAGTCAGCATATCTGAACTGCTGAGCTCCGGGCTCATTGAGAAACCTTATCTCAAAAAAGAAGGTGGGAAATAATAAAGGAAGACACTTGACATTGACCTGTGGCCTCCACCCCCCACCACACATACACACATAAATAATGCATATGCATGCAATAATATATCAAAAATAAAATAAAACATTTCGACTACCATCGAGTATAAAGAGATGGGGTTTACACTGAGCCCACAGCTCAGCTCTGCCGTGTCAGTTGTGTGATCTTAGGGACCTACACATACATCTTCTTTAACACAGCTTCTCTGGGGTGGTGAAGAGAATTCTGGAAAGCGACAAGGTGAACATTACTAACCCTTCAGCCTATAGTTCATCATCCCATAATACATTGAGAGATAAACTCAGTTTCTTTCCACTTGACTGTCTTATACATCATAAAATGCAGTGCCACCAAGTGCTCACCAGTGATATTTTCATGGTTCACCTCGATAATGAACACAATTATATTGAGATGTAAGTATCTATCAAACACAGAGTGGGTCTGTGAAGGTGTTCCCAGAGATGGTGGACAGAGCATGAAAGTCCATCTCGAATGGGGACAGTGCCATCCTATAGGCAGGACTTGGATAGAATAAAAGAAGAAAATGGGAAATCCAAAGATGGATCCAGTGCTCACTCCCCGATCTGTGTGTGTTTCCAACCTACCACCAGGTGTATGGAGAGGGGAGAGGTCTCCACAGCCACATATCAATGTCGACATGAATTGCTGTCCAAGTGCTTAGGGCCAATCAACCAGTAGCAAAAACAGATCCTCCATCCTTTTGAAATGTTTAATGCGATATTTCATGGCAATGGTGTAAAATAAATGCAACCTATACCTCTATACTAATTCTAGCTCTTCATAGTTGCATCACCTTGAGAAATGGTTTGTTCAGTCCAAACAACCATGTCAGGGAAGGTCATTAAAGCAGAAGTGGCCCAACCTGGTGGGTGTGGAAACCTAGCTTTAAATTCGTCTCTGTGTGATCACTCAGGCTGTGATCAGTAGACAAGCTCAGAGTTGACTGCACATCTCCTTTATTCATGTAGCGTTCTCTGTCCGAGTTATGATCAAAAGATTCATTCTCGAGATTTCCCCAGCGAAGTCTTAGAACACAGCTTCCTATCAAGCTTGAGAAAGAACCAACTTCATAAATAATGTACAGAAGGTATTGGTGAAAGAGAAAACTGAGGGAAGAAAGGATTGCGAAGGATGGAGAGCAATAACAAGGTTAAAGCAAGGCCACCACTGCGGGTCTTCTATGTCTTCATCTCCCCCCCCCCCCGCCTCCCTCTCTCCATTCTCTCTCTTCCCCTCCCTCCCTCCCCCCTCTCTCTCATCTCCTTTCCTCTCTCCCCCTCTTTCTCTTAGCATTGCTCCTTATAATTGCACCCCTCTAAAAAAAATCTTTAAATCTATTACTAATTCATGCTAGGAAGAGAATGTGTAATAGCTTTATAAATTATAGCAGCTCAGAGTACAATTATTTTTTCTAATGACCCAAGATATAAGCAATAATCAAATTAAGCGCCATGAAAACACAGGTGCAGCTGAATGCCCAGTGATACTGGGAGAGTTAGTCATACTCATATTTTCATAAAAGATTGCAACAAGGGCCAAAACAGTTCAAAAGCTACTGCTACTGCTAGAGAAATTCTTTCCATGGGCTTTAAAAAACCAGTATACAGCTGCTTCAAAACACCAAAATCAGAGCTACCTTGTGACCCAGTCCCGCTTCTGGTAGCTCCCTGAAGGATGGTAAGTTGCCATACCACAGAGATGGCTGCATATCCATAGTCGTTACTGCACTGCTCACAATACCCAGCAGGATGAGCATGGGTGTCTGCCAATAAATGACTGGGTAAAGAAAATCTGTTATACAAACAATGACATTTTCAAAAGAGGCTTTATCCTGATTATGGGGGTGTGCGCACATGCACGTGGCTGCCCACAGACCCAGAGGAGGAAGCTGGATTGTGCTGGACCTGGATCAACTAGTGCTCTTACTCATACGACAAAGCCTCCTCCCCTGTGGCTCAGGCATGGTGGTACATCAGGCTCACACGTTACAGTCCTGCATGTCTTCATGGACACAATGAAGACTAGGCGAGGTGACAGCGCATGTGTTAACAGATTTCATCAGAAATCATAGCACTGTGCATTGTGAAACTGTTCCATTGAAAGAGTCATTGAGCAGAGGCACCTTTTCCCCTTTAGAGGTCTCATAGAAAACTTCTTTGGAGACCAAGTATACATGTGCCTATGAAGAAAATGCAGGGTTTTCCTCTTCCAGAACTTTCTTTTTCTTATGAACACAGTGCCCTCTGGTCACCTCTAACCTAGTGTCTATTTCCTTATGTATCACCTCAGCTCTTTCTCACTTCCTTCATCCTTTGATCCGCCCTTGTCCTCTGGCCCTGAGTTATTCCAGGTGGTGAATCTGAGTGCTTTCTGTTAGGATCCACAAGACAAGGAGCTGACACCAAAAGCAAACCAGCTCATGACTTCATTCATGGAGCAAAACCTTTTCATGAAAACAGTGCAAACATGAAGCCACCTGCACTAACACACTTTGTGATACTGTTGATCTAAATTCCAGAGAAAGCAGAATTTGTTATTAAAACCTAGACACAGCATGTGAAGAGCCACATTTGTGCACAGACCACCTTTATCTCCGTGTGCCCATACATGATAAATGTAACAGGGAAATGTAAGTAGCCTTTACAGAACAAAGAGAAGTAATGAACACACACCAGTAGGAAGTGACATTTGACTTGAAGGTGGGTGAAGTCAACCAGAAAAGATCTGGCAAAGAAACCTCAGAAGGGAAACAGCTAGTACAAAGGAATGATTGCATGAGCGGCATTGGAGGGGGTCTACATCATTAACCTAGATATCCTAACCTCAGCCCATGGCGGGGTGCCAAGGAAGATGTGACATGTTTAAGATCAACTATGAGAATGAGTCTGTGGCATGTAGAGATGGACAGAACACACAGTCACAGGTAAGAGCTAGCATCACAGACATCCCAGAAGGCACAAAACTGATATCAGAGTCAGTCACGGGGGAGCCCTGGCTCTTGGATTGAATGGGACTGAGTCAGCAGATGAATTTCTAGAGGCCTGTATTATTATAGGCTAGGATAAAGAAGAGCTAATGTTTGGCCTCCCTACCTCCCAATGCTTAACATTCCCATACAGAGTCCCACAGGCATCATCCCACCAAACAGATTCATCCTAACTTGTGATCAACATCTAACCATACAAAGGATGCTACTGAAACCCTTCCAAGATTACCTCCAGTTCAGCTTTTCCATTTCTGTCCTCTCTAGGCTAGAAAACTGGGTGAGCCAAATACTGCATCATTCTTGGCAATCACTGGATGGACACAGGACACAAGATATTCTACTGAGACAGGAGAGGTTGTCTCTGTGCACACTGCAGGAAATACATTTTCACTTCTGGCTAAAGGGACAATATTGCTACAGCTTTTTCATCCCCTCTCAGCTTGATGAGATGCCTAGAATCCCAAAAGCCACATTGCAAACTGGAGACAAGGTTGGACATTAAAGCAAGCTTGGTCAAGATGGCAAAAGAACAAACAGAACTACATGGATCCTTGACATCACTGAACTACCATCCTGACATTTTCCACTGTGAGCGGCAAAGAAGGAAACAGAGACTGTAACAGAAGGGGACTTAAACATTCACCTAGACCATCTTCCCTGTGATTCCATAATCTAATGCACGGAGCGTCAGAGCATGTTTCAGAAATGAAATGAGCTGGCTCAAAAGCAGACATGGGTATCTGGGCTCAGTCTTAGCCATACTGATTATTCATTATGAGAATTTAAGCAAGTTTCTGAATTTCTCTGCATTCATGTCAACTGACAATGGGGATTGTCGTGGGACCCAGGAGGGAGCTAGTTGTTATTGGGGGAGATCATGAATATGGTTAAAAATTTGATATAACTGGACAAATCCATCTTGAAGAAATCTGTCTCTCTACAAAATGCATTTACACCAACACTTGCTCTGACAACCTAATAAACTTATAAGAAAATGCACCCAGAATATAATTCCTGGATAGGTAAGGCTGGCACTTAGAGTGTTGTATGGAAGAAAGTCAAGAGAGTCAGAAAATGAACTACTCCTACTGACCCTTTGTACCCCACATGCAGCCTCCTGAACTGTCTTTCCAGTACATTCTACCTCTGGTCTTCCCCTTTTTTTGTATTATATGATTAATTTTCCTATATTGGCACCTAGTTCACATATACACTTTAAAATAGAGAAGAATAAATATATATATATATATATATATATTGACTAGTTATCATCAACAGACTCATCAAACCAAGATTACCTTTCAAAAAGCAAATAAACCATCGAAAGCACTTACAACCTACAGCTCCGCAGGCTAAATCTCATTATGATCTTCCAGCATTCTCATACGGATGCAGGAAGGTAATTTGACCTTCACAGCATGGACTTGTGGCTCCCACATCAATAATTCTGTGTGCTGTGATGCAGTCGGAAAAAAAATGGATACTCAATGGCTGCTTGTTTATAGTTAGGGCTTAACATACCTGGCTTATGAGGAAAGTAGCGTTCAGCTGCCAATACAAAGCACCTTGTCTCATCTGTTTTATTCATAGACTTAATGGCCCATGAAAGGGACTTATTTACAATCCCGTTCTGTTATTTAACTGCTAACAAACCCCTCTCTTTGTGGCCAGCAAGAATGTATTCCAATGCCTGTCCACTACCAAGAAATTATTTAGTCAGCAAGAACTGGCGACACTTCCATTCCCAGCAAAAGGCCTGATTAAGGGAACTGCCAGTGACAACTGCTCAGTCAGATTGGATCCAGCAGAATAAGCTCTCCTCTGATGGCTCTCTGACCCTGCACGAATAGAGAGGAGACTTGACCAAAGAGCAGAGGGGCGGGGCTGAAGACCAGGGATCAACATGGTCATCATCTGAAATGAACACCTTGGAGCTATTTAAGACTTGGAATTAACTGTTGGCAAAAGCGATAAATGGCCCAGATTTTCCCCAAAATGCGAAAGAAAATTCTTACATAAACTTGATACATTTAAGGGACTGGGCATCCATTAGAGGAACCGTGGTTTCACCGCCACCTTCACACCGGAAAGGACAGGTAGATGAGGGAAGGAAGATGTCTCGTGTGTGTGTTTATATATACATATGAGACACATATGCGTATGTACACATAAGACAATTTACATGCCCATAGGCCTAAATTGACATTTTCAGAACTATTTGTGTATTGTGAGATAATACGAATAGACTGCTCATTCCCAAGAACACGTAAAGAAGTCAAACTAAATATTTCTTAAAATTGGCTGCCCAGTGTTGTCCACAAGATACAGGTGGCTAAATGTTCATTTTAATTCCTGGATATGAAAGGAAGCAGAAACCTCACCTCCTCACTGCAGCCACATTTAATTATGGCATCTCCCAGATGACACCATTTCATTGTGCAGACATTCTACACAATGTAGACATGCTTATAGAACGGTGCTAGTCTGCAGAAACACACCCCTCATCTGGGCTTCCTAGGCTCCCTCTTAATAGCTGCTGCTGAAAGCAAGCTCACATTTAAAGCATAAACAAGGTCAAAGGTCACCACAAATGAGATGAAACAAGACCGGCGCACTGATTATACCAGCTAACATGCCGGCATGGATGCGGAAGCTTTGCAAGGCCCTAAGCCCCACTCCTAGATGAAGATGAATACAGCCATTTAATGGCTGTTGAGAGAGAAATAGTCTTCCCCAGGATGAAGCGCCCAATAGTTTAGCCAATGCCAATCCCAAGCAAACAGCCCCAAAGACATACACTTATGAATAACTAAAGAGACTCAGCAAGTGACTCAGCAAGTCTCTCTCTCTCTCTCTCTCTCTCTCTTCCTCCCTCCCTCCCTCCCTCCCTCTCTCTCTGTGCGTGTGTGTGCACGCACGTGTGTGTGTGTGTGTGTGTGTGTGTATGTGTGTGTGTGTGTTTATAAAACAATGATAATTCTAAAAAGAGGCTTGGAGAGGATTTGAGAGGTATTGAAAAGACAGCGGAGCAGCGGAGGGGGGTGAAAAGGGGAAAGGGAACATTAGTAATTATGTAAATACAGGATTTATATATGAAATTATCTAAGAAAAGTTTTTAAAAAGCCAAACAATAAACATATTCAAAAAAAGAGTAACAGACTGGGAAACGACCAGTAATGTTAGATATTATATATTATCCAATACGTATTAGAAGGAACACGTTTTAACTGTTTTTAAAAATCAAACATGAGGCCACGCAGTGGTGGCTCATGCCTTTAATCCCTGCACTCGGGAGGCAGAGGCAGGTGAATCTCCGGGAGTTCGAGGACAGCCTGGTCTACAGAGAGAGTTCCAGGACAGGCTCCAATGCTAGAGAGAAACCCTGTCACAAAACAAAAACAAAAACAAAAACAAAACAAAACAATCAAGCAGGAACAAAGGAAAGAGATACCATCAGAAAAGATCAGACAAACTTCAAACAGCAAATAACACAGCTGCTTGAAACATGCATTCATATCGTCATTAAAACTACAAATTCAGTAACTAGATGAATACGTCCTTCAGGAACCAGTATCCGAGAACTTCCAAGGGCACAGCACAGGAGGTGGACGGCATGAAAACAATGTTGCCATGGTTTTAGAGTGAAGTGCACTCTCAGGCCCATGTGTCTAAACACTTGGTCCCCAACTGTCGGTGCTGTTTGAAGGGGTTGTGGAACCTTTATGAGGTGGAGCCTCATTGGGGGCAGAGGGTCACTGAAGACCAACCTTGAGGTTATGGAGCCCAGCCCTATTGGCTTCATGACACCTCACCTTCATGCCACCACATTTCCCTTTCTGTGGTCTACTGTATCCCTTCACACTGTGTGCCAAATAAACCCTTCTCCTTTAAGTTGCTTCATGTCACGTATCTGTCTGGTCCAGTCAGGTAACTAATGCAGCAGTCCAGACTGAGGGAAGGCAGATTTTGAAACTCTAACTGGAGTTATAAGACTAGACAAATAGAGAATGTGGGTAAGACACAATAATTGGAAAGGGATGGCTGAAAATTCCAGATCTTATGAGAGCTACCAAGCCTGAAATTCAGCAAGGAGGCTGACTCTGAAGAAATCCACTCAGATAAAGCATAACAGGAATGCACATCACCCAAAAGCAAAGAAAGTAGAGTGAGCCGAATGAAAGGAACCTTCCTAGAAGAAACATGGACAGATTCCAGCCCAGATCCTTCTACACTGGCAGACAGCAGGGGGCTAGTGCCTGAAGCTGCTGACAGGGGACTGGGTGCATCTTTCCATGACGGACCTATTTAGCGTGAGGGTTTTAGCATTTAAAAGACCTTGAGTACAATCTGAAGGACTCACAAAATTCCACAAGACGACGATTCTCAACTAAGAATTAAATACTAACGTAAATGGTTATTTGGGAGTAAAAGTGAAGAAGTCATTTCCAGATCAACTGAAAACAATGTGTCTACAAGGAAAGTGCGACAGACTGCAAGCTCTCAGACCCTTCCTCATGTGACGCACTTCCTCAACAAGGCTGCGCCTCCTGAAGGTGCAGAACAGTGCCCACCAGCTGGAAATGAGGGTTCAAACACTCGACGACAGGAAAGCCATTGCTCATTCAAACGACCACATACAGAGACCAGGGACACCAGGCACAAAAGAGAGAAAGCAGAGTCAGACTGGAATGGGCTTTTTAAACCAATGAGAAATAAGACAAAAGATGGAGATGGAATAATAAACAAGAAAGACATGGAGACAGTGGTTAAGAGCACTGGCTACTCTTCTAGAGGACCCAAGCTCAACCCCAGCACCCATGTGGTAACTCACGATCGTCTGTATCGCTAGTTCCAGGGGACTCTACACCCTCTTTTGGTCTCCATGGCACCAAGCATGTATGTGGTACGCTGATATATATGCAGATAAGCACCCATATATAACAGAAAGAGAGAAAGGAAATGTGGTATTCATACACAGTAACGTTTTATTCAGTTGTAAAGGACAATGAAGTCATACCATCTGCAGGAGAACAAATAGAGCTGGAGACCATCACGCTGAGAAAACAAACCATGCTCAGAATGATAGATATCGCATCCTTTATGGAGGGTTTAGATTTAAGTGTGTGTGCCTATGTGTGTCTGTGTGTACATATGTATGTATTTAGAGGCCACAAAAATGGAGAGTGTACTGTTAAAAAGGAAGAAGAAACCTAGAGAGAGAGGGGAGATATAGCGGACTTGGAAGCAGAAGAGGGGGAGGAAGGGAAACAAACAAAGAAGGAAACAGAAGAAGGCAGTGGAGAAGAAGAACGAATAAATGCAAAATATAGTATCTTTGTATGAAAATGCCATAGAGGAACCCAATGCTTTCATATGCTAACTTTAAAAGTACTTTTAAAGCGCATTTTGTTTGAATGTAGATGCTGATATAACCACCAAGAGGGATGATGGACAAGATGCATAATTAAAGCCTAGAAAGAAATACTCCAGATATTGTTACTTGTCAAACCTCTGGCTGAGTTGAAATGACTGAGTTTTACTTTTTCCTCCAAACAAACAAATATTGCTATTATCATTGGAATAAACCAAAATGAGCCGCTGGTTTCAAGAGCTCCTGCCTTTCCGAGACCACCAGAAGCTTTGACCTCTGTCCCCTACTTGGGCCAAGTAAGTAAGATAAATATCCTGAAGACAATGATCCAAAATGTGACGTGGTGACGCATGCCTGAAATCTCAGAACGGGGAAGTGGGATCAGGGGTTCCAGGCCAGGCTGGGTGAATTAGGCAAATCTGTCCAATGAGACCTTGTCTCAAAAACAAAAAAAAAAGCAAAAGATGAAAATAAGGGTTTTTTTTAAATGAACTGCGTGAGTCCATGCCACCGCCATTACCACAGAGTCACCACTAAATCAATAGGACAGCCTCAGATACATAGGGCAGGACTCCAATTCCTTGAGTTTTCGCTCAAAGGAGGCAGCCCAGTCCTGGCATTTCATCTGTAACAGTTGTCTGCGCAAACAAAAGGTCAAATGCTTCCTCAGGCAGTGCAAACCACCCAACCACAGAGATGCAGCCCATCCAAACCTCCAGGTCATCCACAGCTCCCTGGCCCGACAACCGGAGCAGTGACAGCTTCCCCACACCAGACGCCCTTTCTCCGAGACTCTTCTGCTGACCCCTAAAGAAATCCCTAATGGGATTTTAAAGTTCACTTCACTCGCTAACATCTAGCAGACAGGGTACCACTTTCTCAGTGTGTGCTCCCATCGTCTAATACATCCTGATGAGCCCCATCACTTCATTTACTTTGGAACTGGCACCCTCTCAAGCACCTATTCAGCAGGTCACTCCAGAAAGTCTTGCTGAGCCGTGTGGAAATTTCAAGATCTTCAATCTTATTTTCAGTTATAATGAGCCTGCCATCAAAATAAAAGTGCTTAATGGTTTTTCCATTTCCTTTCTGTTAGAGAAATGGATGGGATGGAGAGGGAGAGCGGAACGAATACAGAAGGCGATTCTTGCTATAATTTGAAGCAGATACTCTTTCGTACTTTTTATCCAACCCCTCTCTCCCATCTTATTGTGCTTCCTCTACAAACCATGAGCCGGAATCCAGATCACTTCAAGAAAGAAAATAAGTAAGTTTGGACCTCAGAAAGTCAAGTTAACATCATTGAAACAGTAGATGTATCAGAGACTGTCCCTGGAGGCCATGATGCTAGGGCAGGGACTCAAAGCTCTGTGATGTTTCCAGATGCCTTTGAGTATCCACAGGGAGAGCAGTGGTGGAGGAGGATGGGGAACAGAGGGAGGGAGAGGAGAAGGGGGACAGGAAGAGAGATAGAAGAGGAGGAGATATCAAAATCAGGGAGGAGGGAGAAGTGGAGGGGTGGAAAGGAGGGGTAAGGAGAGGGGAGGTGGATGGGGAGGAAGGAAAGGGGATGGACAGGATGGGGCAGGAAGGGAGAAGGGGAGAAGAGAGCAGGGAAGGGAGAAAGGCACGTGGAGAGGAGAAGTGGTAGATCTGGGAGGGGGAGGGGTGACAACGGTGACGCTGGGGGTGGTGGAGGTGGCTGGCGGAGACAGCTGTAAGGTGGAGTGTGAGCATATCACCAACCTGGGACTCAAATGTCAAAGTGACCAAAGAGGTATAAATCAAAGAGAGGTGGAGTAGACTTTGTGAAGCTTAAATTCACCCTGTATGTGTGAAGTTTCAAGGAATCTTAATTTTCTCATCAGCAGAGGGCAAAACCCTGGCCTTCCTCTCCGGTGAGGATGGTGAGGGCTAAGAAAACCAGTGAGTCTCCACCACCTCAACATGGTGCTTACAGACAGCCAGGCCTCTGACTGTAACCTTTCTATTCTCAGACAGCTTGGAAATCTGCGCCCTTCTGTACCTGGTATAAGAAATGTTAAAGCCCTCACTTACAAGTCAGGACAGAGAACGAGAAGGGAGCATGAAGTGCTGCGGGTGACTGCCATTGATCTAGTGGTGACATGGCATGGGAGGGGCTGAGTTCCACCAACCCACGAGAGAGGGAGAATAGAACCAAGGCATGCAAACGTCCCTGGGAATCTCTTAAACAAAAAGTAAAAAGCCTGAGAACATTTTAGGTTAAGGGAAATAGAAGTAATTCAGTTAGTTTTATTTTAAAATAGTTCACCGGAGACACACGGTTTCTCACGACACACTGCAACCAAAGCAAAATGAAATGTTATGCATGTTGGCCAAATAGAGCAATAACAGTGTCAGCGTGGATAAACACAAGTCAACGGAGAACAGGAAAGAAGGTGGCTAAGGAGATACCGGATGGGAAAGTATAGGGAGGGTAGGTAGCTAGAGTAGAACCAAACTGGGCCAGTTTCGGCAGACTGGCGAGAAGGTGCATGGCTTAAGCAAGCACTTTGTGAACCCCAGGTTTTTACTCTATCAGTGAGACCTACCTGCATTTAGTGTCCTCTGAAATGGCAATATCAGTGACATCTTTTGTGTGGAATCATTTATTTAAAGACCATGTGTTTCTCAAATGTTTTCTTGCTCAGAATTGGCCAAATTTCTCTGGCCCAAATGCATTCAGCCTACAGGAAGAACTGACTCTCTAAGCACAGAGGCCAGGGAGGGTTGAAAGGAGTAGCTCTCAACCCTGGGGGCATACTAGAATTGCAGCAGGAAGGCTTGAAACACAGGACTGATGGGCACCGCTGCATACCTGCAGTAGCTATCAGCATCCTGAAATGCATCTTGTTCAACATTAAAACCAAGCAGAGAGTGGGGCGGGTTAGGAATTGGAAGCTGTGAGAAAATTCTCTTTAAAAGTCTCAGCTCTCTGCCCTCAAAAACCCCTGACCTTGAGAGGCGGCTGCCGCTGAGTGAACCGACTCTGAGAGAGGCAGAACAGGTCGGTGCACACTGCTACCGACACCCCGAGAAGAGAGGCACGTAGTTCCACATGGATGCTGGATTCCGAGACAGTGGTGTTTAGGATACTTCCTACAGCCACACCACATGTCCACTCCTGTCAGCTTGGACATTTGTTTCTCTACCTCATTCATGGTTTGCAGCGTGTCACCAGCTGCTGACAGCAGAGGCTTTGTTTACCTTCCATAATGGTCACTAGGGCATCATGAGACGCAATCGCGATGGTTCTTTGCTTAGCGGGAGCTTGCAAGCTAGGTAGGAAACCAGAAGAACACGGGAAACAACTAATACATGCTTTCTCAGAGTAACAGGAGCATTCTTCTGAGGTTTCAAAAGAAGCTGTCTGCTAAGTCTGGCTGCAGTTTTGATTTTCAGATTAATACCTTAGAGATACTAAATGAGGGGTTAGAGAAGTGGCCTAGCAGTCAGGGGCAACTGCTGCTGGTCAGGAGGTCCACACTTAAGAGCCTAGCACCCACATCACCTGGACTGCAATCCCATGTAATTCCTGCTCTAGGGGATCTGACGCCCCCTTCTGGCCCCTGTAGGTGCTGTATAAACATGAAATCCGTATACAAAGACATTTTGAGAACTAAAACAATGTATTTTCTCTTTCCCTTCAAATAAACTTTGATTCTGAGCCTTCTCCCAGCCTGCTCCTTTAATGCTCACTGGGTCAGAAATATGTGCCTAGTTACCCTTCAAAGAACACCGGGAAAGGCACATTATAATCCGCCAGAGGAAATGGAAGAGAAAATCACATGCGTTGGGGGTAGGGTGACAGGAGTCTAGACTGAACACAAATGCCAGAAAAACGCCATTATTTAGAGCATGGGTTTTTGAGATTTATAAAGAATCATGTCTATACTTAGCTGCGTAACCTTGAATAAGGCACTTAATCTCCACAAGCTCAGGTCTCTCGTCTGTAAAACACATGCAATAAGATTGTTTAAAGAATTATGGTGACCCTTTTACAATGTAATAATAAATGCAAAATGCTCAGCATGATGGTTTATGCCAAGCGAAGCCACCATGCATTCAATCAATAGAGATTTAACTACTGCACAGAATATATGAAGTACTGGTCTGGAGTTGAGACAATGAACACAGAAGGTAAAAGTTCCGGCCTTCCTATAGGTGACCATTACATCAGCGTGACAGCAAACTGTGAATTTCGATAGTGATGGTTACAATGGAGGATATAAAAGCAAAGAAGGAGAGGCAGGAAGTCGGAAGGATGTGCAAGCTTAAACAGAGTCATCGGAAAGACTGTCCTGATAGTTGACTTGTGAGTAAAAACTAAAGACAGAAGGCAATGAGCCATCCAGAAGACAAAGTCACTGCCAAGGCCCAGAGAGATGGCTTGCCTGGTGTGTTTGCAAATCAGTAAGGAGGAAGGCAGTCTGTCATGAGCAGAAAGAGCCCTGGGAATCTAAGGCTAGGTACAGGGAAGTGAGGAAGAGGTGGGATCGGAGGAAGGATGGGGCTGGACTGGGTAGGAGCTTCAGGATTTGCTTCTGCAGAGTGGCCTGGGTGTGCTGTGTTTTATACTTTCATGTGGTGATTATCATTTCATGTAGTACAGTGATGGGAGCGTGGAGAGGCAGACACAGGGACAGGACCACTAAGAAGTCACTTCACAGAGCAAGCTAAGAGCTGTACTGAAAACTGGTCGGATCAATTCCAGATCATTTTGAAGACTGGGGAATTACAACATGAAGAAAGAGAATCAGAAATGGCTCCAGGTTTTTAGCTAAGCAATTGAAACGATTCCCTTTAACTGTGGGAAAGCTGAAAGAAAAGCAGGTTAGAGAATACAGGGTGAGGAGTAGCTTGAACTCCATTTGGGATGGGATCTGCTTTACATGTTTTTAAATACCAAGTGCAGATATAAAGTGACCAATAGAATTCATGAATTCTAGGTGCGAAGGTCAGGTCTAGACTTATAAACATGAGTATCATATGTCTACAGACACTATTTAGTATCAGAACATAGTATGAGGTCATCAAAAGAACTATAAACAGAAAGAAAAGACCACGAGGAAAGCTCTGGACTCTTCAAACTTTACATCTCAAGGAAGTGAGGAGGAAGGGACAAGTGATACTGAGAAGAATTATTCAAGGAAGAAATACACAAAGGAGAGGGGAGAGGGAGAGAGAGGTTGAGGGAAGGAAAGAACAAGGGAAAAAACGCATGGTTATGATGAATAGGTAGAAAAACAGATGATAGACTAGATATATACACAAGAATAAATAAGAGCTAAGTAGAAAGGTGTACATATGTAAATGATAGTTATAGAGATAGATGGATATATAGATGATAAATAGACAGCTAGATGAGGTGATTGATGATAGATAGATAGATAGATAGATAGATAGATAGATAGATAGATAGATAGATATAGATGATAAATAATGAAAGGCACATTGAAGATAGATGACTGAAAACTATGATGATGAATTTAAACTTCCCAAAGATTAAATTCATTCACCTAATCATGCATGTATACATTCACCTACTCAAAATCAGTTACTGTCAGTCAGATTCAAACCCAAGTTCTTTTTCTTCCCAGCCCGGGGACCATGGACAGTGTTAGTTAGGGTTTCTTTTGCTATGATACCATGACACCATGACCACAGGCAACTCTTAGAAAAGAAAGCATTTAGTTGAGGTGGCAGCTTACAATTCCGAGGTTCGATCCATTATCAACATGGCGGGAAACGTGGCAGCATGGTGCTGGCTACATCTTGATCAGAAGACAACAGGAAGTGGACTGTGACACTGAGGGACGTTTAGGCAAAAGAGACCTCAGAGCCTGACCCCACAGTGACACACTTCTTCCAACAAGGCCATAACCTCCCGATAGTGCCACTCCTTATGGGGGGGGGGGGCAAATACATTCAAACTTCCACGGGTGTTTGACCAAACTTGCTAAGCCTCTGCTGTCTTAATTATGAAACAGGAAGAAAAATATCAACTTTACAAGACTGTAATACGGAAACAAGGCATTTGAATACAAAGCGCAGAAGGGCTTGTTATAGCAAAATCTCAATAAAGTGCGACAAGAGTTCCTTTAATTATCTTTCATCAAATTCAGTTTGAGTACTATAATGGACACTCTGTTTCAGACAAATGAGGACATTTGCCTCTCCGGTGAAATACATAGGTGTTTAACAATATTAAAAGTACTGTTAAAAATCATTCAGTATTAATAATAAGTTCTTTAAGGTCTTGTTAAGAGAATTTTTTAGGTTCATTTTCCTGTAAATAAGCAAACGCCGAGGATGGGGCAAGCCGGCACTTGAAGTAGCAGTTACTCTACTTGTCTTGCTACCCTGGTGACCTGGAGTGAAAGTACGGTCAATGGCAGAGCCAGCTGGCCTGCTTTTATGCCGCTCATGGCCACTGGCCACTCCACTGAGGCCATGAGAAAGCGGAAGCGTAACTGTTTCAAATGGTGACACCAGGCTCTGCTATTCCAAGTCTCAGTGTCGTCTAGATCAGCGGTTCTCCACCTGTGGGACCGTGACCACTTTGAGGGGTTGACCGGTCCCCTTTCATAGGGATCACCTAGGACCACTGGAAAAACACAGATGTTTACATTATGATTCAGAAGAGCAGCTAAATTACAGCTATGAAATAGCAGCAAAAGTAATTATATGGTTGGGGGTCAGCACAAAACGAGGAGCTGTGTTAGAAGGTCGCAGGTTAGGGAGGTTGAGAGCCACTGCCCTAGAAGGTCCTGCCACTGGTTTTCCTTCAGCCAGAGGGAAGCCCTTCCCCTGGAGGCCTAGCAGGTGGAAAGAACCTGTGATTGGTGCAAACACAAATCTAGATTTGCACTCTTCTAATGAAGACTGTCTCTGCCTACCACAATCCTACCTGGGTAGAACAAAATACCCTCAGCTAGCTCACTAGTAAAAATGCCACCATGGCAGGTGTGGAAGGGAAGGACTCTTCTCAGGATGGCAACCTAGAAAAAAAGATGCTATGTGCAAACAAGCAAGCTCACTAAGCAGAGAGACCCTTTCGTTCCTGCCCACGCAGTATCTTGAGCAAGCGGAGCATGACACAGAGCCGACACTGGACTCTCTCATACACTCATAAAGAAGGAGTGAGTGACTTACTGAGACAAACACAAAGTCTGTGGTGTTGTTTAAGAACTAAACAGCTATCTCTTCTAAAACGACTCTCTAAAAACATATTTGTAGGGCCAGGGATTCACCTCAGTGGTTAGAGTACTTGCCCAGAATGTACGAGGGCCTGGCTTTTATCCATGGTACTGGGGGACATTTTTTGTATCTGATTTGGTGGAGCCATTCCTATGCAATGTTACATTGCCCTAGGGAAACAGTCATTGTTAATATGCGAATCAAAATAATTTTTTAAAAAAATGTGGTGTCGTAAGACCTCCCAGGTAATTTGCTTTCTTCAGCATAAGCAAGGACTCAAACACATCATTCAGGACTCCATGAGCAAGCAGGTGGGAGCCCTGTAGGGTGAGACAGAATCAGGCATTGTCTTCATTAGCAATCCCGTGGTAACTGTATCTCAGGCAAGGCCCTGCAGCCCAGAGTGGCTGCACACTGCGTGTACCCTGAGAATGAGAATATGAAGATACAAAGGAGATGGTTTATGTGTGAGTACGCATGTGTGTACTTTATGTGATGTGCACATAGATAGGCAGGTGTGCTCATCTGTTCAGGCATGTGTAGATGCAACAGGACAGCACCGGGAGGTCTGGGGTGTTGTTGTTGTTGTTGTTTGATTTTTGTTTTTGATTATTTTGCCAGTGTGTTTTTCAAGATAAGATCTTGTGTCGAACCTAAAGCTTGCTATTTCAGCTACAACGATGGGCCATGGAGCCAATGAGGTCCACCTGTCTCTACCCACATCCCAGCACTTGGTTACAGGCACACACTGCAATACTCAGTTTTTCCATGGGTTCTGGAAATCTGAACGTAGGTCTTCATGCTTGCACAAGCTCTTTGTACAGGGAACAATTCCCCAGAACCAGGAAGTTGCTTTCTAAGTAGGGACTGTTTTTCCCCAGCCTAAAAAAATCTTTACAGATTCATAGATAAACCAATCAATTAAACTAGCAGATTAAGTAATAGCAGAGTTGAAAACAATGCATGTGCACTGTAGCATATTTGAAAATAGTAACATACCCCCAAATAATGTCTCTTGCACTGTTACTACCCAGGATAACCTCTTAGACTCATAGAATTTTAAACTCAAGCTACGATGAAGAGGCAAGAGATGTGACTTGTATTATTTCCTTTAGTATTCTTTTAACATCACTATAAATGTCTCTCTCTTCTTTTAATAGGAAAGAAGATATTGGGGCTTAGTTCAAAATCCTCATTTTATAGGAAGAAAGGGAGGCTCAAAAGAGAAGAACGCTGCTAAGGGACTGGGCAGAACCAGAGGGCTGCGTTTCTAACTCTTGAGTTAGCATTCTCTCTACAGAGCTGTTCAGGGGAAAGTCCCACCATTACCCAGCCACATCTGTGAAATGGATCTTTGTGTGTTTTGCTTTTAAACAGCTCTCTGTGAACTTGGAACAGAGGGAGAGTTTAAGCTTCAAGTTATGAAAATGCAATGAGCATTCTGTCTGGGACACAAGTCTTTCCAGCGTCACCTCAGCCTGTCCCTGAGCTCGGGACCTCTCCCCATTCAGCTCTTTCCTTTCGTCACAGCCCCTAGGATGTTACCTGATGTTCTATGTACTTGCGATTTCACCGACACGCCCTCTCTTTTTTCTGGTGGGCTTTAGCAGCTATAACAGCAGTTTTTCAAGTACTGGATGCATGTTCAGCACCATGCTAAAGCTGTCTGCTAGAAACCTTAGAGGCAGCCTGTGTTCTGCTCCTTGCCCCTTCTTTATGAATACAGAAATGGAAAAGTGTAGACCCTAAAACTCAGGCTTGATGTTAGAACTGCTCACTCCTTCCCATCAGCCCTCAGTAGTGGCAAAGGTGAACCTGCCAAGGCCCTGCCTTCTTGGCTGTGTTTGAAGTCCTTCTGTTCCTTTGTAGGTCACTATGGGGTCATAAATGAGAGCCATAGCATCTCCTGATCTTTCTTCTCTATATATGAAATACTAAGTACAGTGGTTTTCAACCAAAGTCAGGGTTTCCAACCAAGGGTAATTCTGCCTCCCAGGAAATGTGACAATGTCAGAAGACAGTTTTGATTGTCACCACTGCGCTACTGGTTTTCAGGGAGTAGAGTTAGACTCACTACCTAACATTCACAGCAGAGGATTAGTTTATCTAGCCTCAGACGGAAATCCTGCTACATTCAAGAAAGCCCAAGGGGATAGAGGCTTCAGCTAGGACCAGAGTTCATTTCACCTAGCTTGGCATTATCCGGGACCAGCCCAAACATATATCCCCTAGGGTTTCAAGGCAAATGGTACATTCTTTTGATAGAATGATTACTACCAACAAGTTTGCAAATGAGCCTATCAGCACCTGAAAGCATCACCTCACATCTCCCCAGCAACTCGCTGTGCACAGAACAAGAGAAAAAGTAGCACATCCATAATGCAATCTGCACACATTCACAGACTAGAGGCTTGCGTTCCAACGACACAGGTGTTCCTCTCAAGGTACCAGATTACAATCAGCAGCAACGGCGCCTTCATCGGACATGTCTTCCCCAGGATGTGCTCTGATTGTGAAAAGAAGTCAAATTTTAAGCCGAAAATAAAGAAACTACTTGTTGGGGCGCTAAAGTTGTCTGAGAGAAGGAATTACTCACAACTCTATAAGCCACAACAAGTTACCCACAATTCTATGAGCCATAATGAATTGATCGCTCAAATTTTCTACTCCCAGACAAACATGAAAGACATGCACAAGCTTAAGAAGCTCTCCTCAGATGCATACCCTAGTCTAGCCCCAGCCCAGACCAGACCCAGCCCCAGCACAACCCAGCCCAGCCCCAGCACAACCCAGCCCAGCCCCAGCTCCAGTTCAGCTTCAGCCCAGCCCAGCCCCAGTCAGTACAAGTCCAGTCCCAGTCCACCCCACCCCAGCCCAGCTCAGTCCAGCCCAGCCCAGCTCAGTCCAGCCCAGCCCAGCCCCACCCAGACCAACTGCAGGGCCAACCCCAGCCCCAGCCCCAGCCCCAGCCCCAGCCCCCGCCCCAGCCCCAGTCAGTCCCAGTCCAGTCCAAGTCCAGCCCAACTCAGCCCAGCCCAGGACAGCTCCAGTCCTATCCCCAGCCCAAGCCAGCCTACACCAGCCCCAACCCCAGTCTAGCCCATCCCAACTCAACTCCAGCCCCAGCCCCGGCCTCAGCCCCATCCCTGGCCTCAGCTCCAGCCCTGGCCCCATCAATCCAAGCTCCAATATTTAATGCTGTATTCAGAGCATGTGCGGCCAGGTTTAAGATCTGCTGTAACAGGATGTGTACAAACCCACACTTATCTCTGTGTCATTGCAACGGCTCATTAAAACACAGTTACAAACAAGCCCCGACTCTTGAATCTATGGAACTAACATGTGTGGTTTGGGTGGCCTTTTGAAGATCGTCTATAAACTCCAGGAAAAATAAACTAAAGTTTCATTGTTTGTTAGAAGCGTGTTTTTTTCTACACTCTCAGACCTTCCCAGAAGGGTTTCTGTGTGCTCTTCACAGGGGTGATTCAGTTCCAACAGCTCCATAGATCACTACTGTTCACTGCAACAGCCATCTGACCTACAATGTGAACTACAAACACTAGCAGTTTATCCTAAGCTTCGTGCAGACGTTTCTCTTCCAAGCAGGCAGAGGACGTGAAAGAAGTATGTTCTAAGCCCTCACCACACAGCGATGTGTTTGCTACACAAATCTATTTGCCAAGGCAGACAAAGTGGAAAGAGGAAAGAAGGTCTGACCTCCCTCCCTGTTTCAGGTACCAAAGATCAGAGGTCAACGTGAGGAGAAAGCAGTTTAGATGTAGAGACGATTCAAGAGGTAAGCCAAGCTACCCTCAACTAGACAATGAGGACTTTCTGCTTTCAAACAGCTCCTGGCAACTGCTTGCCACCTCTTAAAAACTAGCCTTTTAAAATAAAAAAGTTTTTTTTAAAAAAAAATCTCTCTTTTTGGTGACTTTAGAGAATTCGCCATCCCAGGTCACAGCCACCATAGCAGTACACATGTTCCCCTAGTGACTCATCGGGTGATACAGGGTTCAGTCAGTCACACACCTGTAAGCTGACCAGGACATGAAATAAAGCTTCAGTCTGTTGAGTGGAAATGGTGGAAAACCATGGAATGGGCACACAACCATTGGTGTGCTCTAGGCTTGACGTGTACGTAGTGTTGACCTCTCCCAAGCACTGACGAAATGTAAAGAAACATCTCAGGAACAAGTTCGCTGGCACACCACCTTGCTCTTTGAGCATATCTATTAGGTGCTAATATTGCCAGTTTGTATTGGGGTGAGCTAAAGCTCAGACAGAGATCCACCAGCAGTCACGTGGTGCATAAATGGTGGAGCAAGACTCAGCGTGGGCCTTCCACCCATGAAGTCCAAACTCTTAACCTCCAGGATCTGCTAATATAAGAGACATCCAACAGAAATGAAACGAAGGGAGAGGCTTGAGGTCTAGACAGAGTGTATGTGGTAAGCAAATGCTGGACTCATTAAAAATGGAAGCCTAGAGAAATACCTGCAGAATGAGATCCCGGAAGAAGCAAGAAGCAGCCAGAGGCAGGTGACTCAGAGGTCATCACAACTCCCAGATTCTCAGGTCTCACAAAGGCTGGTACTAAACTGGGCAGTGGTGGCACACTCAGGGGGCAGAGGCAGGCGGATCTCTGTGAGTTCAAGGCCAGCCTGGTCCACAAGAGCTAGTTCCAGGACAGGCTCCAAAGCTATAGAGAAGCCCTGTCTCAAAAAACAAAACAAAAAAGCAAAGGCCGGTACTAACAGGCTGGCGATCTTCCTGCTTCTAGCCCACTGCCCTGGAAGGTTGGAACTGAAAGACCCCCAGTGTGGGGAGACTCTCACTCAAGTCTCGGGATAACACAACTCCCGCCACCCCCCCACCCCAGTAACTCACGAGAGACCGTCCTTGCTGCAATCACAGGAGGTTTACTTGACAGGTACCAGTGCACTGGGGCCGAGACTCATAACCAACGCAGGGGAGGAGTTTGTCCCAGAGTGACCAGGAGAAGGGGTTTTTAAAGGAAAAAACCACAGCCCAGTAATCCAAAAGGGGCAGGGAGGGCGTCACAGAAAACTCTGAAAATACCAGTGATGATCAAGGGGGCAACTCCCTGTTTCTCAAGATGATACTCAAAATTACAATCCAAATTTATCTTCAGCTAGTTCCTGAAACTGAATGGGATAATCCTAGATTTCTGATTCTTCTCTCCCTGCTTAGATTTTTTGGCTCTATTTTTTCCTGTTAGGGGGGTCTGGATTTATCCAGGTCTTTCAGAACTAGATTCTCTGTAGTGATGAGCTTGGTTTGCACATGCTAGACTGTTCACGGTAACCCTTTTCTTTACCCACCATATGCTAACACAGCTCTCTTTGCTCCTGAGCTTGGAAGAGCTCCGCACATCTCCAGGTATTGCCAATATCTCCTCCCTGGCAACATTTCCCTCCCCCCAAAACCATACAAGAAAGACCCACAAAGTTTCTTGTCTTCTGCTCCTGCTGTACCCTGCCTCGACTGGTGTGCAAGGTAATCCTTGTTCATCTTTATTCCTACCCTACTGAATCTTCCAGGCTAGGAGGTAGTCTTGAAGCAGCAACATCCTGCTCTGTGCTTGCGAGTCTACATTCCCTTTGCAAAGCCTTGCTTGCGCAGAGAAAAAGAAATTCTGTTTTTTAGCCTCGCCACCTTTCAACTAAAAAGCCTTAACCAGATTAATATGCCCTGGGAGCTCCGAAGAGCCATTACAGTCACTTGCATTTCAAAGGGCATGAACATGAGGCTCAGAAAGGTTAAGTCATTTGTCCAAAGTCACAGAGGCAGCTCCTGTTACAGTGAGGGCTCCAACCTAGACCTTATTTCCAGACTTTCTCATAGCTCTCCACCACCCTTGGGGGAAGGAAAGCCTGCAAAAGACCAATTAAAACAAAAAAGCCAAGACTCGCGACTGCTTTCCCAATGGTTAAGTCATCCCAAGGAGAGTGGGGATGTCCCCACATTGGAAACACTTAAGATGAAGTAGGACAGGGAACAGACTAGGAGGCAGCCTATGCACATGAAAAATGAGTAAGAACCACGGCGCATCCATCTCTCACTGAGCCATTTGGTAAATAATAGATCTGAGCACTCCTGTAGTAAACTCACTCGATAAAAAATTTCCACATGCAGCCCAAGTCACAGAAAATATCCATCTCTGGCCCCAGCCGTGGGATGAATTGGTCTTATCTCTGCATCAGCACCCGGGATGTCTTTTGCTCCAGGGCAGACATGATACACGGTACCTGCCACACTGAACCAGCCAGAGCCGACAACAGGACTGACAGAGAGGAAACTGCTCCTGCCCAGTCATGAGTTCTCACAATTAGGAAGACCAGGTCCAGACAGCTGACTACACTGTGGCCTTGTTTGTCCCCTATTGCCGCAGTGTAGTAGGTCTGCCCCAGCCCGCCTGCCAGTGCGGCAGGTCCACAGTGGACAGAGCTTTAACACAGTAACGGAATCTACCACTGAGGTTTCTCACCCCAGTGGCTACATATCTCCCTGTGAGGACCCTGAAGCCTCTGTGAGTCATCGGACATTTATTGTTAAAACCTAATCTATCCTATTGGCAGAGCTGGAGATATCACTAGGAATAAGAAAGGCTCCTTGGCTCGTGGCATTTGAATACTCTAGGTTCAATACCTGAGTCCAGTCTGTGATAGGAATAAGAGCTAAATGTGACCAACTGTCCCTAAGATATCTGCGGGGATGGCATTTAAGCAAGATATTACAGAGGTTTGACTACATGGCTGAAGAGAGGGCTGGGGAGATGGCCTGGCAGGTAAATGCTTCCCATGTAAGCATGGGGCCTGATTCAATCCTAGCACCCACATAAAAGAGCTGAACATGAGGGCACACAAGTGAAATCCCAGGGTGGGAAAACAGAAACAGGAGGTTCCTTGGAATGTGCTGGCCAGTCACTAACACCTCATAGGTCCATTGAGAGCCCCTGCCTAAAACACTAAGGTGGAGAGCAACGGAGGAAGACGCCTGACATCATGCTCTGGACTCCACATACATCTACATACAGGGACATGCTCACCCACACACTTGTACACACACACATGAACATTTACGTGTGTACATACACACAAAGAGAGAGAAATTAAGATGTTTTTTTCAGGTTTAGAAAGACTTGCTTCAGCTGTCAGCAGAGAAGCTTCCTCCTACAGATGGGGAAAAACCCAGAGACCCACAGTCAGACACTGTGCAGAGGGCAAGAGACCTTGGAACACGCAGCTCTAAATGGGATATCTTTATTAAAGGCTCAGCGAACCCTGAAGACAAGGAGATAGAAAGAGTAAGAGCCACAGGGAATTCAGGACACCAAGAAACCAAGTCCCTCTAAATCAACAGGATCAATGCACATATGAACTTGGAGACTGATGAGCATGCACAGGGCCGGTGGTTCTGCACCCGGTGCTTTGTGTATCTACTATGGCTTCTAGCTTAGAGTTTTTAGGGGATTCCCGAGTGCGTGAGTGAGTGAGTCTAATTTTTTATGCCTTCTCCTGAACTCTTTTCCTTCTGTTTCTTTGTTTTGCCCAATTCTGGTGCGTTAGTTTTTGTTTTCTCTAATTATACTTTTTATTTTATTATTATCCCATAGAAGCCAGTTTGTTTTCTAATGAGAGACAGGGGAGTGGATGTGGATATTAGGAGAAATGAGGAGGAACTGGAAAGAGTAGAGGGAGGGGAAACCACAATGAGGATATGTCATGTGAGAAAAAAATCAGTTTTCAATAAAAGGAGGAAAAGAGGCATGGGAAACAGACATTATAAGCATCCACCACAGAACTCCCAAGCACCGAGACTTTGACTCAAAAAAAGGGAACTAAAAGTTTAGCTCTCTGGGGAGCCATGCCAGCCGTCAATAGCAATCTATCTGACCATTCTCCAAGGCTCACAGGCAAGCTGATTGCCTTGGTGGCAGACTGACCACAGAGTCCAGAATACAAGCTAAACTGGGGAATGTTTAGGCGACTTTCCCAAGAACACATAGGAACTGCAAGCAGCGAAGTTAAAGGATCAAGGCTTACTAAGTTAACCACTCCGAGGATGGTAAAGGAAGAGGAAAGAAGAGACCAGAGGAACCGGTAGGGCTAGAGAGATGCACAAGCTGTTAAGAGCATTGGCCGCTGGCCCAGAGGACCAAGCTTCGATTCTCAGGACCTCCCTGGCAGCTCACAACAATTGGTAAGTCCAGTATCAAGGGATCTGATGCCCTCTTCTGGCTTTCATGGATACCAGGCATGTATGTAGTACACACACATACATTTAAACAAAATGTCCATTAAATAAATTAATCTCAAAAACATTTCAGGATTAAATAACAAATCCCCATTTAGACAACACTCTTTTAATATAGATATGTAAAGATTGCTCTGAACCTGTTCTGCACAAATAAGCCATGTAAGGCAAGAAGAGAAAAGGGGAAATGGCTAAAGACTACAACCTTCACTTCAATGGGACTCTAAAAGGCCCCAAAGTATTGTCATTAGTGTCCAGCAACGTGTGACTCCAGTGGCCCAGAGGAAATGTCAAGATGAGCCATCAAGAGCTCCTACATACTCATCAGTCCTTCCAAGTGAGTCTTATCTGACTGGTTTTGCAACCCCAGGTCTACACCTGGACTGCCCAGAACTGCCCAGGAGCAACAAAGTCAGTCAGCTCATTCAAACTGGAAAGAGTTTTTTGCAAATGGATGGATCTAGAAAACATCATATTGAGTGAGGTAACCCAGACCCGGAAAGACAAATATCAAATGTACTCACTCATAAGTGGCTTTTAGACATAAAGCAAAGAAAATCAGCCTACAATTCACAATAACAGAGAACCTAGACAACAATGAGGACCCTAAAAGAGACATACATTGATCTAATCTACATGGGAAGTAGAAAAAGACAGGATCTTCTGAGTAAATTGGGAGCATGGGGACCATGGGAGAAGGTTGAAGGGGAGGGGAGAGGAATGGAGAGGAGCAGAGAAAAATGTAGAGCTTGATAAAATCAATTTAAAAGGGGAAGCAAACTGAGCAAGCTGCGGCTAGCAAGCAAGTAAGCAGCACTACTCCATGGCCTTTGCATCAGCTCCTGCCTCCAGGTTTCTGCCCTGTTTGAGCTCCTGCCTGGACCTCCCTCAGCGATGGACTGTAGTGTGGATGTGCGTATGCAGGAACTGGGGCAGTACAAGAGAAGTTCTTCTAATACCTCAAAACAAACCAAGCTGGCCTCTTGAACCCAGTCCACTATAGTGCTTTATGTCTTCCTTCCCAAGTTCAAGCAAGATCATTTTCTTACCTGTGTGGCAACATGTGAAGAAAGTTGAGGTATATAATACAGTAGGGGCAATCTATTTCTTCTTCAGGTACAACTTTGTGAGTATTCTGAAGTCTTTCAGAGATAAAATATTCACTATATGTAATTCCTTCTAAATAAAATAAAATTTAGTACCAAAAAACCAACCAAATGGGAAAGATTAGAATCTCAGTCCAGCACCTGTACTAGGCACAACTCAAATGTTCACCAGATACAACATCTGCAGCTTCTACATTGCAATGCCTTAGGACATTTCCTTTGTTGAAAAAAATGTACATTAATCTAGGCTGACAAATGAGCCCCAGACTTCCAGATATAGTCAGCCCTCACATGTGCCAAACACGGATGTCTCATGACATGGGCATGGCCAGTTCTACAGGCAGGGGAAGGAGCCTCTGATGGTCTAGCAAGGACAGGATATATGTCAGGGACCCGAGTGCAGGGTAGGGCTTTATTTGCTGACAGTGTGAAGCAAGGAAGCTACAGCAAGGACAACTAGCCAAAAGCAGGACCACATTGTACACAAGACACGGAAGGGCAAGGTTGTCACAGAACCGTGATTTTCATCCTCGTGTCTAGAACAATGAATTCCTGAGGTGAGAATGGAGAAAGGGCATGAGAAAGATGGTGGACCAGACCGTGTGTGTGTGTGTGTGTGTGTGTGTGTGTGTGTGTGTGTGTGTAGTACTCACACACATCAGAGGACTCCGAGTCACTGGAGCTGGAGCTACAAGTTGGAGTATCCCGAATGCTGGGAATCAAGACTTGGTCCTCTTTTAAGCACTGACTGATTGCTCTATCCCCGATGCTGGCATTTTGAAGCACAGTAAGTTGGTATTTCCCCAAAACAATGGCCAGCCCAACTCTTCCAGAGCAGCAAGAGGAAGTGCTGCAGATCTGACTTGCCTTAGGGCTCCCTCGTTAATTGGCTTACTTTCAGTGATTGTAAGGGAGAAAGTGGATGTATTAAGTCTAAACGGAATTGTCATTAGAAGGAAAGCATTTAATTATACCCATCTTGGCCTGAATGAACCTGTCTATCCTAACACACAAGAGAAGCTGAAAGTTAAATATCTGATATAGTCACTACCTGGTTTCCATCCAGGATGGTCCAATTACACCCAGAAGCACCCGAGGGCCGCCTCTTCCTGAGATACAGCAGTCGTCAGCATAGCTACTTTCTGCCAATACCAGAAGCACCAGAAGCACCAAAAGCAAATGCTATAGAAACCCACAGCTCAGACACAAAAGGACTATATATTGTATTCCCACAAAGAAGGTTAAATGGTCATTTATGTAGCAAAAGAGTCACTGAGAAATGGCAGCAGTGCACGGACAATTACTAGATGTTTGGGGGTTACAAAACCTACTGTGCCACCAGCAGGATGCACCTGCCTTAAGAGAGGGCAATGCCATGTTTTACTGAACAGCATCATTCATGCCTGTCAGAGGATCCTTTACAGGCAAAGCACAGATGGGACACCGGAATTGATTCTTTAGTGGGGAAGGAGAAAGGACCAGAGGAGAGAGGAAATCTTGAATACGAGCCTTACAGAATCTGCTACAATCCAAAGGGTACCAGAAGCTGACCTTTGCACAACTGCATTGATTCAGCCATGGGACAAAAACAGAAACAAAACAGAAAAAGAGCCTTTCAGTGAAACCACTTTAATGTAACAGGCTAAAGAAAACAGTGAAAGGAGAACAAACTTGACCTTCAAGACCAACAATGTCCAGACAACAGTGCCTGTCACTGGTCACTTGCAAGTAGAAGCCACTCTGACCAAAGAGCCAGGTATGCTGCTGTGTAGATCAAGTCCTCAGCTCTCCACCTGCTCCCATCCTGGAGCCACAGCTCCCATGGCAACAGCAGAAGCAAGTCCCCTCTCTCTCCCTCTTCCCAGCCCAGATGCAGCCATGCCTGAAGTTGGAGAGGTGAACATATTCGTGGTACACCTAGAAGAAGATCGAACAAAGAGGGGAAACTGGAGAGTAGCAAGACGTGCCATCAAAGGGCTGTAAGCATAGCAGAGGTGACAGAAGGACAGGGCAGCAGACTGACAGTGTCCACAGTGTCCCTAAGTGAGCAAGAATCACAGCAGGGATGGATGCTTGCGAAGAGTCATGTCCTCTCTGGCCTGGGTAGACACTGAATGTCCCCTCAAAGAACTCAAACAGCTGGACCTAGGAAGCCTGGTCACCTTGAGGCAGGCAGAATAATTAGCTGTTGAGTGAGGTAATATGCTTTTCCTTCTCAGCACCGCTGGGAAGGTAGCTTATCTACAAAGTCACATTCGGGACTCCACGTACGTCTGCTGCTTTTTGGAATGATTTAGGAAAGTGCCAGTTTTTCTTCCTTTTTCTCTCTGCTCTAAGGATGCTTCCCCTCCTACTTCCTGCTTCTTTCCTTTCCCTAAAGCCCCTCCATGTGGCTGGCTGCCTGACACCACATGGCTGAACTCCAGGCAGTTTAACTCAAACACCATGACATTTTCTCCCTTCTCTTCTCTATTCTCCTCCTCCATGCAGCTGCTGAGATTTACAGCATACCTATCCTGCTTTTCTTATAGACTCTAACAGAATTGCCCCTGAGCTTTGCTGGAGTGTTTTAAGCTCTATACTTAAGGAGACTATAACCCCAACCTTGGTTTCCCTGCTATCATCTGGCAACTGCAAAGGGACTCCCCCAATCTATACTAACACAATATGTTTAGTGAATGAACCAAGAGGAAAGAAACCCATTTAACAAATGTCAGGGGCAAAGTTCACCCAAGCATATCAAGAGGCAAAATTGAGGTGACTCCACAGGAATGGAGAACTGGAACTAGACCTCTAGTCTGTCTCCTAGGCAGTGAGGTCATGAAACCCTAACTCATCTCCTAGCACAGTGAAGTCATAGACCCCCTAGCCCATCTCCCAGTGTAGTGAGGTCATAGACCCCCAGCCCATCCATCTCCCAGTGCAGTGAGGTCATAGACCCCCAGCCCATCTCCCAGTGCAGCGAGGTCATGGCCCCTAGTCTATCTACCCGGGGTAGTGAGGTCATGAACCTCTAGTGCGCCTCCTGGCGCAGTGAGGTCATGGACCCCCTAGCCTGTCTCCCAGAGCAGCGAGGTCATGAAACCCTAAGCCATCTCCTGGCACACTGAAGTCATAGATTTCTAGTCCATCTCCTAGGGCAGTGAGGTCATGGACCCCTAGCCCATCTCCCAGCTCAGTGAGGTCATGCACCTGAGAAAAGATTCTACCACCGCAACTTTTCTGGATCAGCAAAATTCCTTCTAATATTCTAAACCCTATCTTTACAGTCACAGGTAAGTCTAGCTACTACTCCCCACTAAAAACAAAAAGCCTCTTTTTACAACAAATAGAGGCCATCACAGGAAAACAAAACTGGACACAATGCAGAGATCTATGGCTTGTGGGGATCCAGATCCTGCATTTATAGCTCAGAGGACATCTTGGCAGAGGGGGAGGAAAGATTGTAACAGAGTACTAGGGAGTCTGATGTGAAACTGGCTCTCCTAGAAATGGCTGAACCAACAATATCAAAACAATAGCAGTAGCAATGGATGTGTCAATGTGGACAGGAGAAAATGCTGCAGGGTCCCACCCCTAGACAAGAAGTACAAGTGACTATGACGGATAGGAGACAAAGACTTGGCCAGTCCCAAGGATGGGCCCCTTTACTGACTGTAATGAAAAGTGGTCATATATAATATGTGATATATGTGTGTGTATAATATTTGCACACACATACATATATATAAAACCCCCCAAAGAAGAAAGAAACTTGAGAGAGTGGGGAAATTGAGAAGGGGTAGCTGAAAGGAGTTATAGAGAGGCGGGAAGTTATGTAATTCTATTTCAATTAAAATCATGAAATAAATAACAAAATAAATCTAAAAATAACAGGGGACTGTATCTGTCCTTAGATGTATATAATTTTATTACATAAGCTTGATTAGGAAACCTCAAGCTCATCAAGCTACAGGAATAAACGAATCAATTTTCCAGTTCACAGTCTTCATTTGTTTCAGAAACATTATTCAGCTGCTAACGAACTACCACAGGCTCATGAGGATGTGCACGCCAGTCTCTGCCCTAGGGGAGTTCACAATCCCCAAGATCCCAGCGTTCTGTGAGCCAATAATCCCAATAATCACTGAAGCAGCAGTGCTCAAAACAGGACTTAAGTAAGCATTGACTTATGAGCTCGTCAGCCATATGACTGCACAACTTACCTGAGAAATAAGCCTGCCTGCTGTTTACAGACTCTTTGAGGAATGCCAGCATTGTCGGCTGGGGACATGGTACATTACACCACATTTTCTTCACGGCTCTGTCCCGTGGTTCAAAGAGAATTTCCAATGTGAACAGGGAGATAAGCAGACCAAGTGAGCAAGCTGGGCCCCGCCCCAACAGCTGCTTTTCAGACACTAGGAAGACCTGCAGGGCACTACGCTTGACACGTCTGCCAAGTGAAAGAATCCAAGCATAGCCAGAGGCAGAGTGAACATGGGCAACCCCCTGCTCAGAACCCCAGGAACCTGCTGTATCAAATCCAATGGAACAATTTTCATTCAGGCAAGTCAACTTTAAAATCCCTGACAAAGGAGGCAACGCTCACAGCTCCTATTTGCCCGAGTTGGCACGGTCACAAACAAAATCAAGTACTGTGGATTATAATCCAGAGTAGGAAACAAGCATCTATGTGCCCTTGTCCACGAAACATCCATTCTGTGTGTAGCAGCGAGCAAAGCTCTGGGGCAGTGTGAATTGGGAGGTGCTCTAAAGAACCGTGGCTGAAGCTCGTTAACAGCCCCATCAGAAGCAGCCATGAATAAAGCATAGATGCCAATGAGAGCCTTCAGGAGACGTGAGGAGAGGCCTGCAGTGGACAAAAGACAGAAGCTCAGCGAAGCCGAGCAGAGGTGCGGGCTGCAGGTAAGCCAGCATACCAACATGCGACTACACCACAATAAGATATCAATAGTAAAGGAAATTTTAACTCTATGTGCTATCAACGAAACTTTCCTGAAATCTAAAACTTTGCTAACACAAGAAGCTTCTTAAAATCAAAACAAAAAAAACAACACCTCAAACCACAAATTGGCTGGAGGGGATGGGTCCACAGTTAAGAATACTAATTGCTATCGCCTAAGACCTGAGTTTATTTCTAAGTATCCACATTTGGCTCACAAAAGTCTATAACTCCAGTTCTGGGGTATCTTCTTCTAGCATCCCATGCATGATACATATATGCAGGCAAAACACTCATTCACATAAAATTAAAATAAATATGTTTCCATTTTAAAAGGAGAGAATAAAACATCCTTTGTGGATACCGTGGGGTTCACTTTATCCCCACAACATCCCACTTGGGTAGTTAGCTGTCATATGTCCCTCACTCTTCAGAAGAGAGTCTAGGGCAGAGATGAGGGCATTGACTTGCTCACAGTCACATGACTGGTAGGGTCAGAGTTCACATCCTGTCAGTCTGACCTCAGAAACAACACTGTGGTCCCCTCGTTATGCTCGTTCTTCATGTCACAGGACAGTGCTTCTGCCATGCATGCACTCAGCTCATTTACACCAGTCATGGGTGGGAGCCTTTCTCCAGCCCAGACCATAGGAGTTAGATACTTCCAGCATAAACCTGCTGCTACCTCCTGAGGGCGGCTCTGAGGACACTTCCGCATGCCTCATACCTGGAAGATAAACAAACCATTTCCCCGCCTCTCCCTGATCCACTGCACATTTCTCTACTGTTTCTTAAGCTAAAATCCTCACCCCTGCCTCCTAACCCTGAAGCCAGAAAGAGACCATGAGTCAAGTAACCCTGTTCCTTGGGTTATAAGGAAGCAGCTCCTAGGGGTGGGCAGGGTCCTGCATGCGTGAGAACAAAACCAGGGATGTCAAGGAGACAAAAGATGACGGTCTGCTCCTAGGAGAGGCCAGAGGAGGATGCTTCAGGATGAGGAGGTAAGTGAGCTCCTGAAGCCATGTTACAAGACCATGGCCTGGGTGGGGGAGAAAGGAAGGTCACCTAAGAGGAAAACTTGGGTTCTTGCCTAGAAAACCATCAGGAAAAATAGTTTTAATATACCATATAGGTCATGCATGAGAGATTTTTCTCCAAGACTCACCAGACAGAGCAAAGCTTAGATAGTAGTGAATCCCTGGGACTGTATAAAAAACAAAAACAAAAAAACAGCATCTAGATGAAAAGATGAAACAGAACATTCATGGTAGGGCAGCAACTGTAAAGTGTCTACCATGATAGTTAACTTGGATTCATTATGGTGGTATGGTTTGAACATTGAACATCTCCTATGTTCAAACATCACATGTTTGAACACTTGCTTCCCAGTTGGTAGTGCTACTTCAGAAAGTTACGGAACATTTAGGAGGTGGAGCCTTCCTGAAGGAAATGGATCTCTGTGGGCAGGGCTTGAGGGAGGCTAACCAGGCTCCACTTTCTGGTCACCCTCTGCTTCCTGAGCTCTGATGCAATGTGACAAGCCAGTTGCCTGCTCTTGCTGCAAGGCCTTCCTCGTCGTGGCGGACTGTGGGAAGTTCAGCTTCACCCAGGAAAGCAATGTAGCGCCGATCCACAGGCCTGCTCTATCTCTCCCACTGCAAACGGAGATCAATAACCCTCTTCACAAGGCAGTTGTGAAGATTAAATTAGGCTACAGATATAAAGCTCATATCAGAATGATTGGCACCCAAGAGGAGCTCAAAAACGATGAACTTCCACCCTTCAGATGAAATTGATGGCTACAGTGGTAGAAAGAACTCAAGGATTTGGACTGACTTTAAGATCACTTGTGAATCCCTACTGAAATAGATGTTGACTGCCCACCATGTGCTAAGTGCTGGGGATAAGGACCACAAACAATGAGGGGTGCTTTTGCTCTTTTAGGGCAGGTAGGAAGAGGATGAATTAACCTCACGTGAGTGTGTTAATCGAGGAGTTGTAATAAGAACACTGCATGGATATTAAACACAAAGGTAGACACCTAATATCTCTTCCGAAGGAAGAACTGGATACCCAGTTGCAACTTCTGGGTGGCAGATGGCTGTGGCTGAGAGCCCAAGCTTCCGAGAGGGACCTGGTGTACAGACATGCTCTTTCACGTGAAGTGTACCACTGAGGAGGGGAGCAGGCAGAAGCAGAAAAGTTTGGATCTTTATGGGCCAAACAATTCCAACACAAATTTATACCACATCTTTGTTGCTTTGGGAGGGCGACTTTTCCCTAGCCCAGTCCTATGTCCTCCATCTTCCCTGTGGGAGTGGTGATCTCTAGCAGCCTAAGCTTCATCTCATCCGCGTGGACTCCTAAACCCAACGAGCGACAGGAAGAGCAGCACGAAAGAGCACAAGTGGATCTTGACTGGGCGGAGCTGCCTTGCGGCTTCTCTATAAAGGACATCCTTAAGTTGATGAGATCATAGGGAAGCAAAGGAAGGAGGAATAAGGCTGCCACCTGTGAATTAAATGCAGAAAACCCCACGACCAATCAGTGGGATTAGCCATCCGGGGAAATAAACCGAGAAAATGTCTGCAACTGTGGGAGGGAGGAATGAGGAATGCTGAAAACCCCAATCAAGGTGATTTGCTACTCATTTCAAGAAAGGAAGCTGCAGTGTGATTGTGGTTTGCTAAAGCAGAGGGAGCCTAATCAATGGCATTGTCCCCTGATCAGAGAAAGACTGAACAGAAAGGGGGCTGGGCCGCTGAAGTAGCAAAGTCCCCAGAAGGCAGCACGATCAAAGCTGGGCCACATAAGCATTGTTTGTTGTGATTTTTGTTTTTAATTACCTGGGATGTAGAGACAGGGGGCGCTTTATTTAGTCTGCGCTAGAAGCTCTTTAGTTAAAAAAAATACTGTTGGGGGCTGGAGAGAGGGCTCAGTGCTTAAGATCACACACTACTCTTGCTCAAGTTGGCTCTGCACACTCACATCCACACTGGCTGGTTCACAACACTTCTATCTGCAGCTATGAAGGCTCCATCGCCTTCTTCTGGACTCTGCAGGCCCCTGCATCCACACATGTGCTTGCTTGCATGCGCACACGCACGCACACGTACACTTGGTTTCTGTTTTTTTTAAAAAAATCTTTAAATATACAGATTGTGCTTAGTCAGTTTAAGGCCTCTCTGCTTCCAAAAAGCTTCTCCAGCTGCCTTTTCTTAGTTTACTTCTAAGGTATACAATCTGGGAACTTCACACAGACTGACTGCAGTCTCCGTCTAGGCTGTCTGTGTCACCACTTGGGTTTGGAAGAGGGTAAAACCCAGGAGGATCTCAACTTCTACGTAGTTGGTATGCGGCTTCGCAGACAGGTCAGAACATGAACTGTGTATCCTGAACAATGACACCCAGTACCGGGAATCACAGCTTTGAACACATACTGTTAAAACCTCACCGGGGGTTTCTAGTGAGTCCTGGCTGCATCGGCAGTGTGAGAAGAGGAGGCCAAAGGCAGGATGGGGAAGAGAGCTATTAGCATGCCGAATCCTCGCTCGTGTTAAGGAGCAAGAAAAGAGGGAGAAAAACAATAGATAATGAATACAATTGCATACATCATAGCAACATGAGCGAACACGCCATTAGGAAAAATGGAAGTAGGTTTGAGAAGAATCTTCGGCAGGAATGCTCTCAGAGTGAACTGGAAAGGAGAAGAAGGGAGATATGGGCTTTTATCGTGAGCCGTGGAGCAGCATTTCCTCTTAGAACACACACATACTTTATTTTGGTAAATAAATAAATGCATTTTTTTAAAGAGCAGTCTGAACTACTCTACTTAGAAGAAAAAAAAAGGTATGTGATACATTCTGAAAGATTTGCCGTCCATCCATTCTTGTAAATATTTATGTCCTGGCTCCTGGCAGCAAACAGCCTGGTTCCAGGACAGGAGGAGGGGGCGGGAATGGTCAGAGCTTACCATGTGGGTTAGGAGAGCTATGGCTGCTCAAGACCGAAGGCCTCTCCACAGGGCACATGCACCATGGAGCTGGACTCAGCAGCCAGCCAAAGCCCACTGCTGTTAAACCTTCCTCTGAGCACCCACTCACTAAGAAAGCTTGTGGTTACTTCTCCATTCCTTCAGGGTGGGCATACCCTAATCTTTCTCAGACAGTGTCCCTGACGGTCACCGCAGATTGCTGAAGTGGTATTCTCAGATAGTACACAAAATCAGACTCAGTACGTCAAACACAAACTGGAAGAGTCAGATTCCTCAGGCAGCCAGACTCAGAACCTGGGTGAGTGTGACTTTCCCCAGGGCAATGCCCCTGAGTGAGCCCGGGGGCTGCAGACACTCTCCTCCGCGCCTCCGGAAACTACAGGCACAAAGTGGATGGTAAATGGGCCCAGGGCCCACAGGTGTGTCCTCTCCTCTGTGGCTCCGCTACGGTTTCACAATAACCAAGGAGCAGGCGACCCTCAATAAGTGTTCCGTGCTTGGGTGACTGAATCAATGAATGAATAAGTCAATGATGAACAAAGAACTTTGCATCCCCTGAGGCTGCTTAGAAGTCGATGAGAGGATGCTGCGGGGATGAGCGGCAGCAATGAGTCACACCTGGCTGTCATTACAAGGGCAATGCTCGCCACAGTAAACTGAAGCCCAGGTGTTTAACATGCCTAGTGACTAAAACACCAGCACCAGCGGTACAGACATCCGCCTCTACCGACCAGCTTGCCATGACAGCTCCTTAGCTGTAGATCCTGATTTGAACCTGGTGGGGACTCTAGGGTTCTGACACATGGAGCTCCTCAGCTGAGGGAACCTTGGGGATAACATTAGGTTGGGAACTTCATCATCTTCCATGTAAATTTCTACCCCCCCCCCCCATATCCGAAGTTAGTAAGTGGTGGGAGAGCTGGCACTATAACAACAAGAAGAGACGTCTCTAGATTTTCCTGTCCGGCCTACGTAGGAGACACGCAGGATGAGTGTGGCTATCATACAAGCAAACTGTCCTTAGAACCCTGCCCCCTCCCTGCTCCATCTTTAGCTTTTCACCTTTGAGTCCTTCATCAGCATTTTTTTCTCATTTACTCGACTTTTTTTCTCATCATCTCTGAAATATTAGGTCCTATTAATCTAAATATTATTGCAATACAGCCCCACTCCCATTGGCTCATTTCTAGTCTCCTGGATTCCACGTGTACACAAAATAAAAGGCTTGGAACGAGGGCTCCCATGCAAGACGCCGTCCGTGGGGTTTGCCTCTTGCCCATAGTAACTGGCTGGAGCCTCTCCCGGCTCCATCCACTGTGTCTGCAGCCATCATGATTTCGATTCTCTTTATAGCTGAGAAACATTTCCTTGTGTATATGAAACAAATGGCCATCGTCAGTCAATTAGCAGAATATCAAGGAAGAAAGGAGTAGAAACAAATGAAGGTGTCAGAAGCTGGGGAGGGCTGCGGTGGAACACTGTCTTCTGCACACAATATGCTTCGTGCATGTGTGCGCTCACAGCTGTGGTTACCAGCACAGGAGCAAGCTGGGTAAAAGTTCCACCAAGGAAGGGGCAGGGTGCTCGCAAGACCCCACCCTTAGATAAGGAGCTGCTGCTATCGGATTGCTGCTGAGAGGTGGGGGGGGGGGATGTGGAGGGAGTCACTCTTCTTTGGGGAAGTGGCCATTTGTAGCTTGCTGATGAACCAGAGGACTACCCCACACCCATGCTTTTATGGGGAATGCTAACAGGATCCAGTGAGCTATATAGAAAAGAGAAAGGGAGGCCATGAAGTTGGGATATGGAGGGGGATCAGCATGTGGAGGGGGAAATGGAAGTGAATAGGATGAAGCTACATTGTATGTGAAATCTTCAAAGGATGAAATGATCCAAAGGAATTACTATGATGCAACCCCTGCTTTACTTGAGACCTCACAGGCCAGAAGAAGCCAGAGGCATTCAGATACAAAGAAACTCTCCCAGTAACTTTCACTTCAACCCTTAAGGATGTCAATCAATCACTAAGTCTTTCTACAAAAAAAAAAAAAAAAGATTGGAATCAATCTGATAGCCTTCATCATAGACAGTATTTAATACAACACGGAGCCCATATCCTCAGCTGTGTGAAACAATAAGCCAGCAATGCCTATCCCCACATGTGACTCGGTGTCTGCTTGGCGAGTCAGAGCTATAGCCCCTACAGGTGTCGAGACGAGGCCAGTGGGGACAAGTCAGTTGAGAACTTATGGGCTCAATCTCTTCCACCAAGAAGCTTGAGGCAAGTGACATTATTTATCTAGGTAACCCCTTCCGTACCGTGCAAACAGGCTGACATAGGTGATTTTAAAGCCACTTCCGGCCCTGAGCTCCCTGAGTTAGCTGAAGCCCTAGCTTCATCACAGCTTTTGCAAATAAATCTCCGCGGATATTTCCAGTCCTGTTATACCTTCCCATGTGCATGTTAGGTGTTAGGAAAATCATCTTGGATAGGAGGCCACACCTTAATAACACTTTTAATTTTATTTCCGTAGGTGGGACCCATATCTTTCTATCCTTGTTCTCGAATCTGGGAATTGGAAGATGCGATAAAGTACTTGCTGTTAAATTATAATTGCACAGCGCTTACAATGACAGATTTAACATGTGTGACCACTTCCCACACAATCCCAGCATAAAAACGTCAAGAGGATGGAATCTCTGACTGCCTTGTTTCTAACAAAAGGGGAAGATCCAAGGGAAGACTGAGGCTACAGGGAGGAGGACTATGGGAGGAGGGATGGCAGGGGTGTAAAATACACACGCTGAAGCCTCCACACATGGGCTGCAGCAATTTCAACAAAGAGCAGCCCCAGGCCAATAATAACTCTCATCCCAATCATCCTG
The DNA here is from genome assembly GCF_903992535.2 of Arvicola amphibius. Taxonomy (NCBI): domain Eukaryota; kingdom Metazoa; phylum Chordata; class Mammalia; order Rodentia; family Cricetidae; genus Arvicola; species Arvicola amphibius. Next base: position 127,186,672 of record NC_052058.2, read on the forward strand.
CAGTTTCTCACCTGGTGCCTGATAGACAGACACTAAATGTGAATGCCTTCATCCTACCAAAACGCTGCATGTTAGTGTGTCTTCTGGGGAGAATATGTCACAACGTACTGACATTTATACCAAGAGCAAAGATTCCAGTAATTTCAGAAATATCTTCCCCCACTCCAACTTTGAAAACAAAACACATAACCAGAGAGTAAAAAGATAAGATGCTGTGTGTCTTGTTCCTTGGTTGGAAGACAGGATGAAAGGGTGGGTGTGAGAGAGAATCCCTCCTTGTTGAAGGAAACGGGCCAGTGTTGCTGTGCTGACCTGCCACTGTAACCTGGAAGGGTACCCTGCCCTTTACAGCAGACAGACATCCATGAGGAAGTAGCCTTGGTCCCAGCCTACCCACCTCCCTAAGAATTCATTAGAAAGAAATAGTTTAGTAAGGGATAATGGCAAAGGAGAAATGCTGGACCATGACAATCCACACCCTAGTGCAGAGCCATCAGCAAGGCAGCTGGTGACCCCACCCTGAGAAGACCAGAGAGGGCCTTCCTCTCCAGCCAGCTGCTGAAAGAGGCCGGAATGCTGGCAACTCCGACACCAAGTGGGAGGAATGAAGAGGGACTTGGAGGGAATCAGAGAAGAGGCTGATGCCTTCTTGACAGTGTACAGGCTCTGTGGCAGAAAATGGGGGCTCTACTAGGGGAGGCCACAGCAAGTGGGCAGGATGGCCTCTCAAGTCTTAGAAACTCCGGGCAAAGCATTTATTTGATCAACAGAAATTCTTCTATGAGTACCACTAGGAAGACAACAAACAGAGCAGACCCCACCCTTACACTCAGCTGACTGCTGAATATAGAGCTGGCATCCATTAAGATTTCTCGCAAATTCATGAGGCTGAACAATTGTATCTATTCTACTGACAAAGACTGGACTCAGGGTTAGAGTGTCAGCTCGCTCTGCTCAGCAAAGCTCCGGCTGTGAAGTGTAAAGACAAGAATTTGGACCTTCAGAACCCCAAGAGAAGCTTGGTATGGCTGTGGACCTCCAGAACCTTTAGAGAAACTTGGTATGACTGTGGACCTCCAGAACCTTTGTAAAAGCTAGGCATGACTGTGTATACTACAACCTTCTAGAACCCTTGCAGAAGCTTGTTATGGCTATGCACATCTATAATCCTTCAGAACCCTTGTAGAGGCTTGGCATGGCTGTATACATCTACAGCCAGGGCCAGGAAGCAGAGACACTGGGGATTCCAGGGCCTCACTGGCCAGCCACTCCAGCCAAAAAATAGGTAAATTTTAAGTTCAGACAGAGACTCTGGGTGAAAACCAAAGTAGAAAAGTGATTGAGAAAGAATGTCAGCATTGACTTCCTGCCTCTACATCCACCTGCATGAGCATGTACACCTGCAAGCACAGGTGCACACCTGCCTACACAACCCACAAGTGCATATGTGCACATGCACACGCACGCACACACACACACACACACACACACACACACACACACACACAGAGCAAAAAAAATAAGGTGAAAAGTGATAATGCAAGACATTCAACATTGACCTCTGGCACCCTTGTGCACACACACACACACACACACACACACACACACATCCACATGCCATGCACAGATGAATACACACACACACACAGAGAGAGAGAGAGAGACAGAGACAGAGACAGAGACAGAGACAGAGAGACTGACTGTGCCTCAGGACTGACTTCAAGTACATGGCCCAAGGCTAGCAGTAACTAGTAGCACACTGGTGGAATTCAAACCCAGGTCCAAGCCCACCTTCCAGTCAATTTGTTACTCCAGTGACAGAGAGGTAACACATACTATGACAAACAGTAGCTAGCCAAGAACAAGCCCACCATGGTGGGACCCACTACTCTGTCTCCTGTGTCTCTAGAGGAGTGGTTTTCAACCTGTGAGTCTCGACCCATGAACAACCCCTCCACAGGGGTTGCCTAAGACCATTGGAAAACACAGATGTTTACATTACAGTTCGTAACAGTAGCAAAATTACAGTTAAGAAGTAGCAACAAAAATAATCTTATGGTTGGGGGTAACCTCCACACGGGCAACTGTATTAAAGGGGGCCAGCTTAGGAAGGGTGAGAACCACCATTCTAGAGCATCTATGACAGTCAAGCCTGCCTCTGCAAATGAAAGCCATGGACGGCGATGCATCCAGCCAGGGTGCAGAGACAATATTAAAAATGAAATGCCATTGTGAGTTAATGAGACAGCAGAAAGCTTTTAACCTCAGGGCCGCAAAACCCGTGCTGTTAATGCTGATGTTCATAAACACCGTCTTTATCACGAGAGGAAATTGGAAATACATGCTCCTGCGTAAATGGGCAGGGGCCAAGATGCAGCAAAATGCCAGTGAACAGGCGACACTATGCTGTGTGAAGTGGCCTCCAAATGTCACTGGTTCTGTGACCCCTCGGTGTCCCTCCCTTGGAAGACACTGCCAGAATTCAGCTCGTAGTCTCCAGGCAGAAGAGCAAACACACCGCCATAAAACCCGTGGTGCTGAGTATCAAGTCCCCGGTCCAAAGGGGGGGCTGCCTGCAAGGTAAACTAATTTCTATAAAGACAGAAGCAAAAAAACATATTATTGTTCCAAATTCCCGAGACATAATGGGATTGGCTTAACTGGAAAGCCTCAGTAAACAGCATTTTAACTCCTAGTGTGGGAAGTCAAGGCACGAGTGTCTATAACCATACCTGAGATCATCAGCGAACACAGAAAGGAAAGACAAGGTCCTCAGAGTCACGTGACTCCACAGTTCCTCTCGACAGAGCCCTGGCTTTGCAGGGCTGTCGCGGAAGCGAGTAGGAGAAATTAGATTTGATGTGTTCTCATTCTGAGGCATGCCCTGGACAGGGTTTAGAAGGATGTTGTCTTAATTAAATTTCTGATATGAACTTACTTTCTCATCATTTGCTTCCGAAAGGTAGATGCAAGGAGAAAAATCTTAACTGTTTGAGGCACACAACAAAGGCAGCTGTGCCTGTGTTTTGCGCTACGGGCACGACTGAGACACTACACGGCCACCGATAACAGCGCCTTACAAATTATAAACCAAGTCCTTGGATAGTAAAATTATTTTTGGTATGCTAGGTATTGTCATAATCATTTTATTTTTAAAAGGAAATTTTCACTCTTTTTTCGTTTTGCTTTTGTTTCTCAAGACAGGGTCTCACTATGTAGCTCTGGTCATCCGGAAACTCACTCTGTAGACCAGGCTAGTTTTGAACACACAGAGATCCACCCAACTCTGCCTTCTGAGTGCTGGGATTAAAGGTGTGCGCCACCACTGCCCAGCTATTTTTTTTTTTCATTTAGTTTCCTCAATCAATCATGGTCACAGCAAAGTTGCCAAAAGGATACAGTCGGCTATGATTTTAAATGCTTCTATAGTGTCTCTGTGTTAAAATCTTTATTAAAAATACAGTGGCAGAGAGGGACTGGGCCATGAAGCGTCTGCCTTTGGGAATGGGTTCATGTCACCATCAGGGCATAGGGTCAGTCATCACAGAAATGAATTCATAGAAGTGAGGCAGGCTCCGTTTGACTCCAGCCTCTCCGAGCTTCCTCCTCCCCTGCTGTGCGAGCCGCAGCATGGAGCCTGCCACCACAGGGACCATCTTGAGAGTGAACTCCTTGAATTCCACAACTAGGAGGCAGGTACGTCTCTTTACAAATTACGCCATTTGGAGTTTTCTATTACAGCAACATAAAGTGAGTTTTATGTTATCACTTGCCTGCCTCTTATATAAAATCCTTCTTGTAGATTCTAGGGCATAATGTCTACAGGAAGGATTTCTGAATGAGCTTCTCACCATCTTATTTTAAAAATACAAATAACGACGGCGACAGGGATGGAAATGATTTAGCAAGTAACTACCGCACACTGCGCAAACACAGGGACCTAAGTTCAGATCCCAAGAATGCACATAAGCAGCCTGGCATGGTTACGCGGGTGCTGATGCTGTGGAGGTAGAGACAGAAAAACTAAAGGGAAGGCTGGCTGCAGACTCTGCTCTAGGTTCAGTGAGAGACCCCGTCTAAAGGGACTGAGGCAGACAGTGATGTGGACTCCTGATGTCCTCCCCTGATGTCCTCCCCTGATGTCCTCCCCTGATGTCCTCCCCTGGCCTCACACACATACACCGTCTTAGTTACTTTTCTATTATTGTTATAAGGCACCATGATTATGGGTTGTCTGAGGCACCTCATCAAAGAAAGACTTTATTAGAGGCTAACAGTTCTAGACTATTGCAGTCTATAACCATCATAATAGGGACACGTGGCAGTAAGCAGGCAGGCACCAAGCTGGCTCAGTAGCTGAGAGTTTACCTCCTGAAGTATAAGGATGGGAATGTGGTGGTTTGGATAAGAGCGGCCTCCATGGACTCCGATACTTGAGAGCTTAGGGAGTAGCACTATTTGAAAGGCCTAGGAATGTGACCTGATTGGAGGAAGAATGTCACTGGGGATGGATGATGAGGTATGCCAGGAGCAGTGTTTCTCTCTTCCTGCTGCTGTGGGTCCAGACACAACTCTCAGCTACTTCCTTAGCACCACATCTGCCAGCTTAACCATGCCCCTGCCACCGTAATGACAATGACCTAAACCTCTGAAACTGTAAGCAAGCCCCAATTGGATGCTTTCCGTTATAAGTGTTATCATGGTCATGCTCTTTCTTCACAGCAATAGAACACTGACTAACACAGAGGCAGAGCAAACTAACTGAAAATAGCATGGGCTTTTGAACCCTCAAAGCCTACCTTTAGTGACAAACTTCCTCCAACAAGTCATACCTTGCAATCCCCCTCCAAATAGCTCCACCAACTGGAAACCAAGTATTCAATTATATGAGCCAATGGGGGCCATTCTAATCCAAATCACCCACATGAACATTACACACACACACACACACACACACACACATCCCACAGGAGAGAGTTTTACAAATGAATTAAATATGGTTTTCTTTGACTGAAAATAAAAGTTTCAAAATAATAACAGTAACCTCTTCCAGGTGTTAATATTAGAATCAAATAAACAAAGATGCTCTATACTCAATACAATTTTATAATAACAATCTCTCTATATAAAATTTTGCAAACTTAACTTGAGCCTCACTAATTAGATATTTTATCCATTATTTCAATTAACCTAGCATGAACCTCTAACATGTATCAGTGTATGTATCTATATTTATGAGCATAGAGATAAGAACCTCTAATCTCTGTCACTCAAATTCAGCGCAGCCAGGGAGAAAGGCACAGAAAGGAATAACTACATCCCAAGGTCACAAATGTTAAAACGGTGTCCCGACGTGCAGTAGGAATACAATGGGAGGGCAGTGCATTCTGTAGGAGAGTCCAGTGAGCCCGTGATAGGATGATGAGCAGGAAGATGAGGACAGAGCCCAGAGACGAATACACAGCAGGAAAACCCACGCGGGGCCTCCCTTTCTACAAACACCTGCATGCTGCGCTTAAATAACTGTCTACAGTACACATCTGAGCTCACAAAGCTCAGAGGACGCTAAGTGCGGGGCTCTGTGAAGAGTGCGAAAGCCAGGCTCAGATTAGTGTTTGCAGTTGGTTTCTTTAGAGTCAGGAACTGTGAGGGGAGCATCCTGAATCCAGCCCATCCCACAGCTTACCTATTGGCCAAAACTCTTCCAGCTTTTCCGGGTATGAGGCCCAACAGAAGATAAAACAAGGCTAGGAGCCAGAGGCCCAGCACTCTCACTTAGGACCCTGTTACCTTAAAATGTCATTGTTTGTCCACCTTTGGATGTCAAACTATGAAACCGAGTGAGCTGGATGGCCTTCTGTGGGGCTGCCGGCCACTACATCACCTCTCATCCGATGTTCAAAGCCAGCATGACCTACAGGAGAACACCACTTCAGTCATGCTGTTACTGCCTAGTCTAGCTCTTGACGCTGGCTCACCAACAGTGCATGCACTCTGACAGAGAAACACTACGCTGAATAGGGAAATGCACCCCCCAAATGAGATCTATGTTTATAGGTGTGATCTGTAAGGAAAACAAAGAGGATAGGCCACCAGACATTTTATCTACCAGTTTATTCCAGTTCATCGAAAGCCTGGAACATAGGCTCTACCCAGCAAATATTCAAGAGAGAGCACAGGTTCAATTAACTACCAAATGATTAATGGACATAAAGAGTACATTTTAAAACATAAAATTATCCATTATGCCTGGGCATAACAGTCCATACCTATCGTCCCAGAAACTGGGAGGTAGAGGCAAGAGGATCAAGAGTCCAAGATATGTTGGCTATGTACCAAGTTGGAGGTCATGCTGGGCGACATGAGGCCCTCATCAATATCCATCCCATTAATGGATGGAATTAATATGTCTAATATTTATTATGTTGATAGGTTAAAATTAGAAGCATGCCTTTAAGGAATCAGCAAGGACTGCTACGGCTAGAGAAGCTGAGGACTGGAAGAGGGTTCCAGCAGTCAAGGTCACTGTTAGCACAGCCCAAGGCTGCAGAGGAGAACATTGCAGGTGTCCTGGCGGGAGATAGCGCTTGGCATCCGCAATGGAAGCAGCAGTAGAAGAACAAGTGGAAGGACGCTGTGCCTCCCAAGGTGAGTCTGGGAGATGAGAGTTTCCACTGGCTGAGAGTCACAGCATCACCCTTGCTCACAGCCAAGCTGTCCCAGACAGAGTTGGGGCAGGGGTGGATAGGACAGGGAGAAGGGATGCCAAAGCAGGCTGATTTAAGAGCCACAGCTGAAATTGGGCCAAGGTACAGTTAACCCCTTCTCTAACTTTTTAAAAATATGTACTTTTATTATTTTTAACTCCCCCCCGTGTATGTGTGTGTGTGTGTGTGTGCATGTGTGTGCATGTGTGTGTGTATGCGTGTGCGTGTGCGTGTGCGTGTGTGTGTGTGTGTTCACAAACCTGCAGCTTTGTGAAGAAGCACACTTAAGGGAGGGGCTTCCTGTGCACTTCTCCCGGAACTCCCTGTAGCCACACAATGCTGAAACCTGGGCACTCCTCCTAGGTACCCCCACCACCCCCACAACCACAGGGCACTCAGTGTTCTAGGAGAAATGCTAAGGTTGGTCCACTTAGGGCCAACTGAAACCTTCTACAGGATACTATTCAGAAAATCCTTCGTAACGACCAAAGCTGCATTAGACCCACATGTAATCTGCGATTCTCCCTCCTAGCTCACTTCTTCCTTTTTTGTTGTTCACAGGTTATTTCCATTTCTTAATAAGTAACTTGCTCATCGAACTCTGTGTTAGTACCTTCTACACAGACATACCACGGACTCGTGGACCGGAACTCTGGTGGGAATACAGGTTTTCTCCATGTTAGCCCAGTTAGCCAGGTGCCCCATGTCCACTCTCTCTCTTCAGAGCTGCAGGGTAAGAACCAGGCTAGCTTCCCCAGCTCAACAGTAGTGCCTTCCCCAGAGGTGACCTCAATGCTTAGCTCACCAGTCTCAGGAAAAGAAAAATCCTCCTCTCTTCTTCCCCATGAGGGAACTGGGGAGAACAGCTGAACACCTCTATATAAGAAGAAACCTGTTTTCTCTAGTGTTCTTTCAGCTCTCTCTTCTCTAGGAAGTATGGGGTGAGTGGCCAAGTCTTCTAACCACAAAATAGCAACGGGTGTTGGAGGAAGTTGTGGGTGGAGATTAGCATATCCATAGTCTTGAAGGAGGCAGTGGTCGGTGTGTGCATACACATGCCCCACATAGGAGCTTCTAAGTGCTTCTCCATCCTGATTAGTGAGAGATCCCAGACATCTCTTTGCAGACCCTGCTGAGTGGTTGGCACTCAACTTAAGAAGAGGGTCGCTAGCCGGGCGGTGGTGGCGCACGCCTTTAATACCAGCACTCGGGAGGCAGAGGCAGGCGGATCTCTGTGAGTTCGAGACCAGCCTGGTCTACAAGAGCTAGTTCCAGGACAGGCTCCAAAGCCACAGAGAAACCCTGTCTCGAAAAACCAAAAACAAACAAACAAACAAAGAAGAGGGTCGCTGCCTCGCATTCTCTTCTATGCACATGGGCTTCTGGGGCAGACAGAAAAGCCTCTTCTAGGACTGGAGAAAGGATTCAGAGGTTAAGCACACCGGCTGTTCTTCCAGAGGTCCCGAGTTCAACTCCCAGCAACTACATGGTGGCTAACAGCCATGTATAATGAGATCTGGTGTTCTCTACTGGCATGCAGGCAGAATACTGTATACACAATAAATAAATAAATAAATAAATAAATAAATAAATAAATAAGCAAATAAATAAATAAATAAATAAATTTAAAAGAAAAAAAGAAAAGAAAAGCCTTTCCTAATCTCCTGCTGCATAACATTTGACTTCACAAAGGATAACTATCAAGAGCTCACCTTCTGCGATGGTTTTTACACATATAATTTATCCAGTCTCTGTGTGCCTGTCTGTGTGTTTATCTGCAACTACTAGGAGAAAGAGCACTGAAGAAACTAACTCATTCAGAGAATTCAGGGCTATAGCAACAACCAATACATCTGACATTCTGATTTTGGCCCCTGGAAGTGATGATAGGAAGACTATACAGGTCAGGGACACCTCTTAAAGAACTCACTCACAGATATTCTAGAGTGATCTTCAATCTTGCCACCCCTTATAGGCATCTAGAGCAAGGTTCTTACTCAAGGTCACTGAAGCTAAGAATGTCATCTAACGAGAAAAGTCAACCAAAACTGGCTGCACATTTCAGTGAGTCAGTCCATCACTGCCAACGCCTTTTGTCCAACTTCGCTCATTTGACCTTTGGGGATCTGACAGATGCTATCCATCAAAGTTCTGATTTAAACACCTCTACTCCGACACACACCAAAACCTTCAGATGACCTTTCAAGTAATCAAATGTAATTAGCAAACACACTCTAGAGTATCGATGTCCTTTACAGAGCAGGTGGCAGATTGGAGCTAAATCTTTGACACCATAATGAACAAAAGCACAACAGGATCCACGGTACTTGAGGCTGAGTCACATTTTCAGTTAGCACACATTAAAACTTGAACCACTAAAACCCCTTAAAGAGAGACTCAAAAATAAGTAAGAGGAATGAGGGCTTCTTGAGAGGGTTTCCATGTTCTTGATCAGTGGGGCTTTCAGAAAACAGTATATGAAGGGACCATGTTGGTAATTGAGGTGATGTTTCTAAAGTTACCCAGAGCCAGGTAAGGGGGCACATGTCTGTAGTCCCAGCACATGAGGAGTAAAGTCAGGAGGATCAGAGCACAAGGTCAGTCTCAGCTATAGATCTAATTAACGGCTAGCCTGGGCTACATAAGAACCTGTCTCAAAACAAGAGCTACCTGTTTGCAATGCCACCATTATATTTAGACTTGTGGAATTGCTACTAATTTTGGCACAAAACACAGGGGCTCTAATTTGAGTGAGTGGATGCAACAAATGTCCCCCAACTTCTTTTTCCTTTCTTCTTTGAAACTAAATGTTGCATAGAAAAAAAATAAAATATAAAGGATATTCAAACTGGAATGGAATATTTTAATATGCAGAATTTAAACGAGGTGTGAGTTGGGTCACAAATATTATCATCACCAAAAAGTGTCCTATACTAGATAGAATAGTGCCAGGATCCTGAGAACAAAATGAGATGCGGACATGCTGCAGGCAGGTGACCATGGTAACAGTACCCCATGCAAGCCTAGTGGAGCTCCAATCTGAGGTTGAGAATGGAGAGGGGATGGCAAGAGAAGCAGCACTCTATGTGCAAAGAAGGGTTTCCTGCCCACCTTGTAGGCATGGTACCCTAACTCTAGCATTTAACTCCCATCACTGTTTGAGTGGGGACACAAAAGCAATGGAAAACATCACAAAACACCATAGATACCGAACTGGGAGCGGGGAGTCTCTCTATGAAACTGACTGTAACCCGGTGTGTGATAGGAGTCTCATTTAGTTTGATTCCTTTGCTGCCTGCCCAGCCATGATGGGAAGCACCTTCTGTCTGGCTCCTATTGAAAGGGTATTCCATTCTGAGAAAGGCTGAGCTTATGGAAGGTCAGAGGAGTTTTGCACAAGTAACATTCACAAAAAATTGAGAGAGTATGGTCTCCTCCGTCATGGGCACCGTAGATTGAATTTAATTCAATCTATTATTTAACAGAGACTTGGGATGATAATGTAGCTTTCAAGTACACCCGTGGCCTGCTGAGTTAATCATGCAGGCCAGTTGAAGATGAAAGGCAGCTTTCCTATTGGTCAGCATTCTTTACCAAGCCTGAGCTGTTCAATTAGCTGCTGCTTTGGCTTGATAGCTTACAAGATGCATTTGGTGCCAAAGTGCTTACTCACCTTGGAGACTGCATTCACTTGGTAATATGGACACAGAAATTGTGGCGATGTGAAGGTAGGTACTTACTAGTGACTGTCACCATTGTCATTGTGAAAAAGACTATAACACAAGGGTCAAATCACATCCCTATTTAAGTGAAATTCTGTAGTGGCACCACGAATTCAGCTGTCACTAAAACCAAACAGAAATGATTCATGTCACCCAGGCTAAGTCGCCTACATGAAAGAGCAGCCTGAGACCTCATGGAAGATCCATCTATCTAGAATGTTGGCAGAGAATGCTGGGGAGATGGCCCGGCTGGTAAAGCCCATGCTGTATGATTCTGGTGACCTGGATCCCTAAGACTCCCATAAAAGCCTGGCAAGGCTGTGCACACCTACAATCAGATCCCAGGGACCAGCCCAGCTGAATCGGTGAGCTCTGAGTTCAGAGTGCATGGATAGGGAGAGGCTTGTCTAATCCAACCTCCAGCTAGGAGCTATTGGCAACTGATTGTTTCTGGTAGATGCAGTCCCTGATAGGATGCCCATGCTCTAGGGGACTCAGTGGGTTATACAAAGAGGACATAAAGCCAGGAGAGACAAGCAGTGGTGGGGGAAATGGGAAAATTGAAGAGGGTGGAGTGGAGTGGAGTGGATTTGACCGGAACATATTATGTGTGTGTATGAAATTTTCAAACAATATTTTTTTAAAAAAAATTAAGGAAAAGTGTGAATTTTTAAGTATAAAAAGTAATATCAGTAAATAAGGCAAATAATAAAGAAAATTAAAGAAAAAATGGCGGTGGAAAGCAATGGTGAAAAGCAACACCTAATGTTGACTCTGATGCCCACACATACAGGCACATGAACACAGAAGAACCTGTGCACAGTCACACATAGGCATGCATGTGTGGCACACACATGTTGACTCTGATGCCCACACATACAGGCACATGAACACAGAAGAACCTGTGCACAGTCACACATAGGCATGCATGTGTGGCACACACATGTTGACTCTGATGCCCACACATACAGGCACATGAACACAGAAGAACCTGTGCACAGTCACACACAGGCATGCATGTGTGGCACACACATGTTGACTCTGATGCCCACACATACAGGCACAAGGACATGAACACAGAACCTGTGCACAGTCTCGCACAAGCATGCATGTGCGGCACACACATGCACACAACATCAGAAGATGGGTTATATTTCTCTCTGTCTAAAAGCCTATTTGTGGAAGAGTACATATAAATAACACCATGTAAACACATACCTGAAAAGAGAGAACTATCAGGCTTTAAACTGCATAACCTTTTCGTGTTTTTATTCTTTTGATCTTAAAGAAGTGAAAATGCTAAAAAGAAAGATAATTTGAGTGATAAGTATGTCAGTTTACATTCTGCTTGCTGCTTTAAGGCTTTGACCATAACTACAAGTAATTTATTTTAAATAAGTTCTAATGGAGCATAATTTCATACACACAAATTTACAGACCCAGTTCAGAAATTTTTCTCAAATAAGTCTAACCTAGTTTCCTCTAGTAATTATATCAAGTGTTGACATTGTGTGTTGGCCAAAACCAAACCACCAGCTTGGACTGGAACCTTGCTATTAATAAAATTCCAGAATCTACTTACATATGAATTTTTCATTAATGCCATCATCCATTCCAAGATCCCATCAAGAGTACCCTTCCTGACTTGGAACGATGACTCCAGTGCTCTGATGTCTGAGGTGACATCATCCAGCACGTTGTCATGCTCTCTGCATCCTCCTGACTTGACGATGGGAAAATGTCGCATCTGGAGCAGTTACCAGTTTTCAGGGTTGCACTCCATTTTAAACCATACGATCCAGCTGGCTCCTCTGTCATACCTCATGTCTAATTATACAAAGTCTACGACGTGCGTCCCGGTACACCCACCCTGCTAATCTACCTACGATGTGTTCTGTTTCTAATACCCTATATAGTCTGTCATTGTTAACGATAAGTTTGGGATTGGAGAGATGGCTCAGCATTTGAGAGCGCTGACGGCTCTTTCAAGGACATACGATCAATTCCCAGCACCCGCATGGTAGCTCACACTGTCTGTAACTTCAGTTCCAGGGGATCTGCCAGTTCCTGAGGACACCGGCGACAACACGGTGCCATTTTCAGATTGATGCAGGCAACACGAGGATGCACATAAAATAAAATAAATCTTTTTTGAAGGGGGGATTTTCTTTTTTGGTTTTAGTCAAGCAAAACTGGAAGTATGCCCACGAGATAGGGAAAATGGAAAAATACTATGTAGCTGGAGTTCTTAGAACACAGAAAGTGGAAAACAGAGCCATTCACTGGGGGAAAATGGAGAAGGCAGAGATTGCAAGGAAATGTGAGAAAAATGTAGGTATTAAGAACCTAATCCCCACAGCTTTTTAGCTCAGTGGAGGGAGGCATCAGGAAGAGAAAAGCCCTCCTGAGGGGTGGAGAAGCCTGAAGAACAAAGGATGGCTGTTTTGTCCCTGTGACAGGGCTTCCTCCCGGCTACCCTTTCCTTCCCACACTGCTTTTCACCAAGGTGTTTATTGCGGCAACAGAGAGCAAACTAGGGTACCAGCATCTCCAAGAGGTGATAAGGGAGCACAGAGACCAGACCTTACCTGTCCAGCCCTCTGCTGATGTTCTACCTATCCCAGAGAAACAGGGAAGGCCGTGAGCAAGAGCTAATGAACTTACTTGACTGACGCACAATACAGAAAGGACAGCTTGTTGGAGGACTGTAGCAGAAGAAAGTGAATTAGGAACTGGAACCACTGTGCTGTCTGGGGTGTGGGATGTGCAACTCTTCATGGAAGGTGGCTTTGTTTTGTTTCCCTTGCTCCCTCTGTCCTTTGGTTGCTCACAGTTACGACAATGAGTAACTATTAATCACAGGAAAAGGATGAGCAAACGTAATTCCTCTGGACAACTCACGTCTGTTGGACCTTGCATAATCAATTTTCCTTGGAGGAATTAGAAGTGGGCGGGCGGGGGGAGGAATAGAAAAGTAAGAAGAAAGAAAAGAAAGCATGGAGACTGTGGGGACCCTCCTCCTCTGTGGAGTTTGCAGCTCTAGAATTAAAGAGCAGTGTGTGGGCAAGGAGGAGAAAAGGCTAGAACATTCCCAGGTGAGCAGTTGAACCCTGGAGATGGGGGAAAAGCCACATCTAGCATGAGTGGCTTTCAAACGAGATCTGACTGTCTCAAGGTCGGATTTGTTAGAGAAGTTAGTAGTTTTGACACTTCATTAAGACTCCCTCAAAAACATATGGTTACCTTATTAGAAATTAAAATTCATATCAATCGCAGCAGGATATCACAAGAAGATAACAAGAGTAACTCCGGGGGACAAGAAATGATTCTAGCTCGGTTCTCCTAAAGCCTGGCACTTAAAATCTACAATTTAAACTAATTCACAGGTGCATACACTGGCAGATTTGGGAAGTGTGAGCCGTCCATCTGCTACAAGCACCAGTGTAAATACCACTTCTTTCCTGCTTTGGGGACACATATAATTTGTATTTACCCTGCAAATTTCCCCCACTCCATTTTACATTTTTCAACTTAAAAAACATCCCCGTCACTGGCAATGCCTGTGCCGTCCTTTCTTGCTTTTAATTGCTGGTGTTGGGGAAGCTAGGCTTTCAGCTGACTGATTGCCTGCTCTTTCAGCAACAGTGAACAATACATCACATGACGAAAATAGGCATGCCATTGTGAGCCACGCGGGCACAAGGCACTACAGGTATTCCTAACCCTTATACCTCGCCTAGGTCTCATCCAGTTCCCTTTATTGCAGTGTTTGCTGCTCAGGGAATCTTCATGGCTTTTCATTATAATGCTCAATGCTTGTTTTCAGAACTGGCTGGTTGAGTTTGCATTGTGATTGCTTTTTGATAGTGCAGGTGTGTGCACATTCATTCAAACATTCAAATTCTAAATAATGACTTCGCAGCTATAAAATATCAGGCTAGAACCTCCACACAGGGCAGAGGTCATCAAAAGCAAACATACCTCTCTACACATTGTCTTATTTCACTAGGACACTCACCCTTAACAGATAGGGATTAAATGAACACGACAGTTGAGATGTGCATTTTTATTGTTGAAGATATGAAGGAATATGTAAATCACATATATTTTATTTATTGAGAATTTAGAAAACGGAGCTGCCTGGCCCATATAGATTTGGGGGATTTCTGGTTATTCTTCATTTGTAATAAACTTTGAGTCCACCTATTAAGGCTCTGTTCACTGGCCATGCTAAAGGTCAATAGCCAAAAGTAGTTCATTACTGACGCGGCTAAATAAGAAGTGAGGGACTGCCCCTTGCTGGGACAGCTAAAGCCTCAACAGCATCACTCACCCCAGCATAGCTGTGTGTTCATTTAGACAGTCCGAAAACAAACGCTGAACACCAGACCCAGCAAAGCACGGGAACCTCCGTCCTTAAGGAACTCAGGCTGTTCCACTGTGATGTCAACTCAACAGTTGCATTTTCATGATCACCAGAAGTAAATTACAAAGACTGAAACAGAAATTCAGTAGAGAAAGACAAGCCTGCTTGTGAGGGAGACAGAGAGGGGACAGCGAGGAACACTTGAGGGAGGGAGGTAGCTTCTAAAGTGAGGCAGGAGTACTCCGACGCAAGCTTGCCAGGCTCCTGCTGCAGGGAGGTGCATGTTAGATAGTGTCTTTACTAAGAGTAAAAAGCATGGCAAAGGTGAGATGAGCCCAGAACCTTCCACACAAAGTTGTTAAAGAGTGTTAAAGGACAAAATGACACTTATGACCAGGGCAATAACAGTCAGGGGCTAAAGCTGGGGGCATGGTTCAGAAAATAAAAGGTTTTACTCTATGACGTACAGCTATCCACCTATCTTTGGCCACTCAACACCCAAGATAAGACTGACCTATGAGGGACAGAAAGAGAACCCAGGTTCTTAAGTTCTTTGAACTACAAAATGAGAACTTAAAATTCATTTTCATGTGTCCTTGTAAACTGCTTTCAAAACCTTAAATTAGAAACACAACCAATCAACAACAATAAAACCTCACAAAAGTTCCAACCCTCTGACAGGTTGCAGATCCTAGTATGAGTATCCTGGACAGCAATGAAATACATAAAGAATCTGGTTTAAAGTAACAGCCAGAAATTAAAGGCTATGATTGAGCAAGAAATAGAGAAATCCAATCGTCTCTGTGAGGCGTGCCTATGGTAACTGAGATCATATAGAAATGCAGAGTCTCCTGGCCCACATGCCCTCTTGACAAAGCCCTGTTTACTGCCCCAGGATCTCTGCTTGCTTACATATTCAACAGCCTCTAACTCTGAATTAATGACTTAGAATGTAAATATCTCTGTCTTCATTAAAAAATATTATTGGGTTAAATAAAATAAAAAGTAAATAAATAAATTCTTCTTCCTACCCAAGCTTTGAAGGAACAAAGGAAGGAGAGGAGGAGAGAGGATGCTGTGCCCTTTCTGCAAGATACCTGGGGTGATTCTTCTCAGGGGTTACACTTCCAAGGCAATGGAAAAGAGAGACGAGCTTAATTTCCTTCTGCCAAATTAACTTCCTCAGCTGCTAGAAGTAATGAGCATAGTGAGACGCCTGGGATCTGGGAGCCAATGTGTACTTGTGAACAGGGATCCCAGAACAGGGCTGGCTCAGGAGTGGCCACACTGCATGGCCAGCAGTGCAGTGGCAGCTGTTGACTCCCACAAACAGCCACAAGGCCAGAAATGCCTCCTCAACAGTTCTTGCAATAGATGGCAAGAGCTGGGGCTTTGGAATGCTCCAGTCTGGGTTTTAGATCCAGACATACAATTACATAGCCTCAAAACTATGAAGCACTAGCTTCCTTCTCTGCTGCTCTAATATAACACTCTGACCAAGAGTAACTTAGGGAGACAAAGGGGTTATCTGGCTCAGATTTTCAGGTCACAGTTCATCACGGAGGGAAGGCAGGGCAGGACCTTGAAACAGAAACCACGAAGGAATGATGCTTGCTGGCTCACCCACAGGCTCACACTGAACCAGCTTTGTTTGTTTGGTTTTGTATTTTTTTTCAAGACAGGGTTTCTCTGTAACTTTGGAGCCTGTCCTGGAACTAGCTCTTGTAGACCACGCTGGCCTTGAACTCACAGAGATTCGTCTGCCTCTGCCTCCCAAGAGCTGGGATTAAAGGCGTGTGCCACCACTGCCCAACTTAAACCAGCTTTCTTATAAAGCTCAAGACCACCTGCCTGGGAAACGTGTCAGTCATCAAGACAATACTATATAGACATAATCTAGGCAGGCCAAATCGGGGCAATTCCTATACCAAGAACCCCTTGCTTTAGGCTGTCAAGTTGACAAAGCTAAGGGGAAAAAATGGGAGTAATGTTACCTACCAAACAAAGTTGTTGGGAAAGTTAAATGAGAGCATATGTGGAAGTTTAGAAAGCACCTAGTAAATGTTCCTTTATGTTATTTCTATTGTTGAACATTTGTTCACCTTAGAAATCTCAATAGCAGTTAAATAGGGGATGGGTACCAATCAATTAGGAACAAAGATAGTATGGAACAATAAAGACGGGGGTTGCCAAGAATAGTAATATCAAAGGCAGAAATAATGAGACAAGGAAACACATCCTGGCTTGTTCTTAGCAATCAAGGCTCAGTCTGAAGAATAACGAGCTAAGGAATCAAGGTGCAGAAAGGTCAAGCACAGAGCTCCAGGGCCTGGCCAGAGAAGCTCCTGCGTGCCTAGGGGCTTCTGGATTGAACCCTCCTAAGAGCTTGCCAGGCTCCGCGCATATGACTGTATTCTAGGCAGCCAGGTTCTCCACTAAGAGTGGAAACCAAGCCAAGGCAGGGATAAGCATAACATCTCTAAACAAAGTGGCAAAGCAGTGGTCAACAGTCCTGGTTGGTGGCAAAAGCCCAGATCACTGTTCAAAAGACAGAAGTAGTGTATTCTAGGCTGAGTCATCTCTTTCCACCTGACCATGGCCATGTAAACTCCAGGAGACAGTTGCAGGGCCTGGCCAGGGGAGGTCTGAGTGTCAGCATCAGGGAGTTTGGAACAGGGCTTCTCATAGCTGTAGTTCCTATCAAAGTCGAAGGAAAGATGCTTCAAGTACACAAAGTATAAAGCAGTTAAACATCAATGAATGGCCAACACTTCCCGAAATTTGCTACCTAAATCACTGCAAGTCCATTCTTCTCCTCTATCTGTAGAAACAAAAGAAGGGAGATAAGGGAGATCAAACAGTGTGGTCAGAGTCAATGCAGTCAAATACTTTGGTTGCTGAAAAACAGGTGCAAGATGCAGAACTCCAATCCAAAGGACATGGGGAAAGTACTCAGCTGGGCATCTATTTTTTGCATGAATCTAGTGGTCTTTTCTGAGTCTAGGAAGCAGAAAAAGAAAATATGTTCTCTAGTATTATCATGTGAAGAAGTCTTGTTTAATAAGTGGGCTGTAAAAAGCAATCAACTATTAGTCATTTATCCAGAGCCATATCTAAGAGATTCCAGACAGGCAAGAAGACCACAGTATCAGCTGGACGGTGGTGGCACATGCCTTTAATCCCAGCACTTGGGAGGCAGAGGCCAGGTGGATCTCAGTGAGTTTGAGGCTAGCCTGGTCTACAACAGTGAGTCAGGACTGTTGCACAGAGAAACCATCTGGGGGGGAGGGAGAGAGAGAGAGAGAATGAGAGAAGGAAGGAAAAAGGAGAAGATCACAGCATCAGCATGATGGAATAAATGTACTGCTAAGAAATAAGAAAGGGTGTTTAAAGGGAGGAACGATTTGATGTCAGAGCCAGACCCATGCCAATCCCCATATT
This sequence comes from Arvicola amphibius, assembly GCF_903992535.2. NCBI lineage: Eukaryota > Metazoa > Chordata > Mammalia > Rodentia > Cricetidae > Arvicola > Arvicola amphibius. Next base: position 127,204,908 of record NC_052058.2, read on the forward strand.
AGGGACCTGAGTGAGGGACAGCCATGCATGAGCTGCCATGGAATTTTCACCTTGATCCATGAAAGAGCACATGCTGGGATGCCCAAATGGTGGTGGTGGGGTGCTGGAAACAAGACTGCATTCCATAGCCCTGCAATCCCTCAAGCCAAAGGAGCAACGAGCAACTCTGGAAGGGGAAGAAGGAAAGACCAGTGCAGTTAGACATGAGATTGAAGGCTCAAACTAGAGTTTTGATATACGAAAGTCACCAGAGATATCTATGGGTTGTGGCCATAGTTTGGTTAAGTAGGTAGCTGTGGAGAAAAATTAATTATCTTCTTACTCTACCCCAAACCAATTTCAGATTGTTTGACTTCCCCGTTAACAACAAATTGTGCTGTGGAGAATGGGGTGAATCCAAGACCTATAAAGAGAATCAAAACCAAAAGATGAGGCAGGTGAGCACACAGGACAACAGTGTGTGTCGGGAAGAACCAGGATAATCGAAGAGCTTCCATACCCTGCCACATGGGTGCTGATGAGTAGGTAGGCAGACATGGCTCCCAGCACAGCCTGCAAAAGACGCCCTGTCCATGAGTAAAGTCCAGCTAATTTATCTGCTATGGTCACAGGATGGAGTATAAGCTGTCCCTCACAGAAACCCCTGGTCTCCTTACAAAAGGATCTAGGACCAGAGTACACACAAGATCTTCTTCTTCAGAAATGGTAAAAAACAATGAGACAGGAGTCTACAGCCTAGACTTGTATTTAAGCTCTGCTTTGATTTAGCTGGGGATACATTCGACCAATACCACAGAGGAATAGTACTCTGACATATAGGCTAACCAGTGCTTAGAAAGGTTGTTCATCTTGCCAGAATTAGCATCAAATAGTCAGCTACTAAAGGGTAAAGCACAGAATTCATATGTGCGGCCCCAAAGCTTTCTATCATACTAGTTGAGAAAACAATACTCCTTGAGGTGTTCTGATGACCCAGAAAAAATTGCTTTAGAGAAAATATATATGAGCACTTATAAGCAAAGGATGCTGCTTCTGTTCTTACACCCAGATGATATCAGGGCTTGTGGGGCTAAATTCACACCATCATAGGCTGCTCCATTTTTTATTCAAAAGACTAAAATCTGTTCAGAAAAGAAGACTTAAAGTCAGAATTCATCTTTATATGATCAAATAGCAGAAGAAGCCAAGGGGAGCTATTTACCGTATTGAGGAAACATCATTTCTTTAGGCAATGGAGAACGTCAACAGCCAAGCAGCAACGCAAAGGCATGATGTCCTGTGTGTCTTCCTGTTGGAAGTGCCAAGTGCAGCATGGTCTGGAAGGCTGGCCATCTCGTTTGTGTAAGAATAGACAAATTCCAAGCTTTTGTCTTTCAGTTTCTCTGCTAACTGCGGATCAACGTAATGTGGTTTTCAGAAGCAAGCAGTCCTTTCTGCAGGACTCTCTAAGTCCCAGGAAAGGCAAGTACTCCATTACAATGTTAAAGATGCTGCAAGCATCATTCTAGTCCCTGAACATGTATAAATTAATTTATCCTCAGAGCAATGACACCGCATACATACCATTATTATCCTCATTGCAGAGATGAGGGAAAAGGAGGTGAAAGGACGTTAAACATGTTTCTCAACATCCACAGCTAATGACTAATCATGTAACAGAGAAGGGACTGGAACCTGAACTGCCTGTCTCCAGAGCCCTGCTGCATGGGCCATGATTAGACAAGAATAAATATGACTTGGGTCAAGCTAGTTAACGAGGGTTACAAACAGAAAAGGGTAAACTAAATGGAATTAAAATTAAATAGAGTAAAATCTGCCCAGGTTAAAATGGCCTTGGCCTTTTTATTAGAATTAAGGAATGCTTCATCCCTGTGGGCTTTCTTTCTTATCTATTATAAAAGTCATTTTGACCATTTGCAACCATACATCAGAGACTGTGTTAGACAAATACTGCATTATACACCCTGTCGTTTCCTTCTGGATCATTTGAAATATTCAACTCTTCTATACAGTTAATAAATATTTTATGAATTGTAGGTTTATTTATATTTATATGCACTGTTAATAAAAGCTATAAATTTAGGAAAGGGATTAGTACAAAAATAGTAGCTAATATTACCTACATTGTCTGATTCTTTTAGAATGGGTTCTAACTTCCCTAACGTTATATGTTAAGGTATGTGCACTATCTGTGGTCATTTGCTTCACTGAGGCCAGCTTAAGAGAGCTAAAACAAAAATTTAAATACCCGTAAGAGCAGCTCTGAGAATGTGATATTGACATCAGGAATGAGGTAATAACTCATCCCCTGGGACTTGTTAGATAAGCAAAATCATAATCTCCACTCCAGACCAAAGAAATCAAGGACTCAGCATGACCCCACCCCCAACAGTTTCCAGAAGACGATGATGCAACTGGAGTTTCCTCAACACTAGCACCCAGCAAACTTAATTTTTCCTACCCTCGAGGAGGTGCTGAATGTTCTAGTCCAAAAGCTCAGAGGGACAAAACAGGAGACCCAAGGACAAACCCTGAGGGTGACAGCAACCAAATAACCAGGCAAGTCTAGTCTGTGATTTTACTGCCAAGCAGGATATCAGCTTAATATGATTTCTACTATCATTTAACATTAAATTCAAAGCCATTTCAAACTACTTCTCTATCTAAAGAGGGTGACCACTTGACTTCTGTCCTGTCCCTACAGGTACATCACCTCATTCACTGCTACTCAAGACAAGCTTTTAACCAGCAAGTTGATCCAAACCTTTCTGTAGTAAGTTGTTGAGCCAATCAACCTGTAACCTTCAGTGAGTCACATAACTTAAAGGAAACTATAAACTAAACCCAACATATATTTTTTTCAATCTATGAAATGTGTTTTGAAATCAGAGATCCCAAGTAGAAAAGCTCTTTAGGGAGTCTACGAAGAAGCCTAACTGCTGATCTGTACTGACCAAAATGAGTTAATGTGCTTTCAAAATGAAGCAAATTATTCCCTTTTCCCTGCAGATGGCAGATCAGCATAAATGTTGGTCATTAAGTTGCCAAGTGATTCTGCATGGACTCCTATGGGACATAAGAGAGGGTGGACCCATCTCTAACAAACTGAACATTATCCATTAGAAGTGATGCCAGCAAGGCCAAGGGAAGAGAATGGCTGTACGGACCAGGACAAGACTGAAGAGCTCTGCAGGGTTTGTAGAAGACACCTCTTTTACAAGAAGGGGGACATAGGACAGCGTGAAAGGATAACGAAGTTTCTATGGTGCTTACACAAAACATCAGGTCTAGTCTCAGTGGGTTGTCTCATTCCAGGTTATCCGGAGAGTTCCCATCCCATTTTACAGATGAGGGCATTAAAAATACAAAGCTCCAGTAATTGACACAAAGTCCCACTAGGAGGATGAAGCACAAAACCAAGCTATAGACCTATGTCTGTCTGGTTTGTATCACTCACCCAATATTATTAAAGCATTCCAATATGTAATGGGTCAAACATTTAGGTGTTAAAAATGTGATTCCAAGGAGGAAATGACAGGGTTAATCAATATTAACCTAATATTAACCTAATATCAAAATTAGAATTAGTATCATGGGAGTTCAACTAAGGAGAAATAAGGGCCTTAAAAGAGCATATATTAGAAATTGGATCTGACCAGTGACGTCAAGTGAACAGGAGATAACTCATCTGAGATCTGAAAAAAAGGGTAGAAGACAATTAATTAAGCAAAGGGTCTAAGGGATGGGGAGTGATATTGCAGGGAGGACTAGTAGGTGTCTAAGTGGGAGGCAGTTGGTGTGGACGGGGAGAAAAGGGAACAAGGCAGTGAGGACAAAGGCATAGAGAGCCTGAAACTCCAGGCATTCTGTAGGATGTCTGGGCACCGCTGCTACATTCAAGGCAACAGACAAGGCAGGCTGGGTTCACAGGAAGTCGGAGGATGGACGAGTATGTGAACACATTTTAAAGATGATTATTACATAAAAGAAGATAAATAGGACACTTACACGACTCCCTTCCATCAACAGTTCTGGGAACGTTATGGAAGAAGGGGCGGAAAGAATACAAGAACTGGATGATAAGGGCGAGTGCTAAAAAATGCTGTCTTCTGGGTGTGACAAGGCGGTCGTACTCATGAACTCATTTCAATTGGGAGTGCTTGCACAACACCTGTACAAGATCAAGCAACATTCCCACAAGGAGCACCAATTAGACTAGGTTGGTTATCCCTCCCTCCAAAAAAAGGACATGAAAGTAGAAAGGAGGGCTACTGGAGGCTTTCCAGGGAAAGTAAGAGGAAGGAATTGGATGTAGCCAAGATATATTGTATTCATGTATGAAATTTTCAAAGAAAAAATAAAATATATGCTAAAGCAATAAAGAAAAGAAAGGTGAAGATCATGCAAATACAAGAGGATTGCTGCTATAACTCACAGACAGAGGAAACATGATAAAACAGCACGTATTCAGAAGATTGCTATAAAAAGAACGTGAAATGTTCTGAAGGCCTAAACATTAAAGGCTTTGTTCCCAGCTATAGTAGAAGTGGGGCCTAATGAGAGGAGGTGAGGCCATTGGGGACCTCATTACCTCCTCTTTCATTTCCCTTCCCAGTAGTAGGAATACAAATAGGCTTCCTCTGCCACATGTGACCATCATAATGCCTTGTCCCAGACTAAAAGGCAATAGGACAACTAACCATGAACTGAAGTCTCCAAACTGTTCTCTCGGGTAAGTTGATAGTCACGGGCACCTTATCATTGTGCTATAAAAATAATGAGGGAAGATGACAGTAGTTATGTGAGGAGATCTGAGATATTTCTGAGAAGCTGCCAAGAACTCAATCAGATTCTTAGCCATGGATCTAAAGAAGTGGTCTACACGAGAGGTCTTAACATAAGCTGGCAGCTGTTCTCCGTTAAGAAGCAGTGGTGCCACAATAGAAACAGAAGGAACATGGCCAAACTCTTTCTATGAGGTTATAGTGACCCTGATACCCAAGCCACACAAAGATACTACTAAGAGAGAATTACAGACCAATCTCCCTTACGAACATGGATGCAAAAATACTCAGTAAAATACTGGCAAACCGAACCAAGAGCACATAGAAAAATAATCCACCATGACCAAGGCTTTATCACAGAGATGCAGGGATGGGTCAATGTATGAAAATTTGTCAAGTCATCCACCATATAAATAAACTGACAGAGAAAAAACACACAATTATCTCATTAAATGCTGAAATAAACCTTCAACAAAATTCCACATCCATTCATGATAAAAAGTTTTGGAGAGAGCAGGAATACAAGGAACATACCTAAATAAAATAAAGGCAATATACAGCAAGCAAACAGACAACATCAACTAAATGGAGATAAACTCAAAGCAATCCTGCTGAAATTAGGAACAAGACAAAGTTGTCCACTCTCTCCATATCTATTCAATATAGTACTCAAGGTCCTAGATAGAGCAATAAGACACCAAAAGGAGATCAAGGGGATACAAATCAGAAAAGAAGTCAAACTCTCACTATTTGCTGATGATATGATAGTATACATAAGTGACCCAAAAAATTCTACCATGGAATTCCTACAACTCATAAACACCTTCAGTAATGTAGCAGGATACAAGATTAACTTTAAAAGAAATCAATAGCCCTCCTTTATATAGATGATAAATGGCCTGAGAAAGAATTCAAAGAAACAGCACCCTTCACAACAGCCACAAATAACATAAAATATCTTGGGGTAACTCTAGCCAAACAAGTGGAAGACCTGTATGACAGTAACTTTAAGTCTTTGAAATTAAAGAAGACATCAGAAAATGGAAATATCTCCCATGTTCTTGGGTAGGTAAAATTAACATAGTAAAAATGGCAACTGTGCTAAAGCAATCTACAGATTCAATGCAATGCCCATTAAAATCCCAGTAAAATTATTCACAGACCTTGAAAAAAATATTCAACTCCAGATGGAAAAGCAAAAAACCCAGGGTAGCCAAAGCAATCCTATACAATAAAAGGACATCTGGAGGCATCACAATCCCTGGCTTCAAACTTTACTATAGAACTACAGTAATGAAAACAGCCTGGTATTGGCATAAAAACAGACAAGAGGACCAATGGAATCAAATTGAAGACCTGGATATTAATCCACACTCATACAAACACCTGATTTTTGACAAAAAATAAAACCTAAAAATATGAAATGAAAAAAAGCATATTCAACAAATGGTGTGGGTATAACTGGATATCAACACATAGAAGAATGAAAATAGATGCGTATCTATCACTATGCACAAGACTTAAGTCCGAATGGATCAAAGACCTCAACATAAAGCCAACCCCACTGAACCTCCTAGAAGAGAAAGTGGGAAGTGCACTTGAACGCATTGGCACAGGAGACCACTTCCTAAATAGAACCCCAGCAGCACAGACACTGAGAGACAAATTTAATAAATGGGACCTTCTGAAACTGAGAAGCTTCTGTAAAGCAAAGGACCCAGCCAACAAGACAAAACAACAGCCTACAGAATTGGAAAAGATCTTCATCAACCCCACATGGGGCAAAGAGCTGATTTCCAAAATATACAAAGAACTCAAGAAACTTGACAACAAAAGAACAAATAATCCAATAAAAAATGGGTATAGAAATAAACAGAACTCTCAACTTAGAAATCCAAAATGGCTGAAAGACACCTAAGGAAATGTTCAACATCCTTAGCCATCAGAGTGCAAATCAAAACAACTTTGAGGGCTGGAGAGATGGCTCAGAGGTTAAGAATATTGCCTGCTCTTCCAAAGGTCCTGAGTTCAATTCCCAGCAACCACATGGTGGCTCACAACCATCTGTAATGGGGTCTGGTGCCCTCTTCTGGCCTGCAGGCATACACACAGACAGAATATTGTATACATAATCAATCAATCAATCAATCAATCAACTCTGAGATTCTATCTTATACCTGTCAGAATGGTCAAGATCAAAAACACTGATGACAGCTTATGCTGGAGAGGAATGTTCCTCTTTGGAATGTCCCCACTTTGGAAATCAGTATGGTGATTTCTCAGAAAATTAGGAAACAATCTACCTTAAGACCCAGCAATACCACTCTTGGGCATATACCCAAAGGAAGCTCATTCATACCACAAGGACATATGCTCAACTATGTTTATAGCAGCATTATTTGTAATAACCAGAACCTGAAAACAACCTAGATGTCCCTCAAGTGAAGAATGGATTTTTAAAAAGTGGTACATTTACACAATAGAGTACTACTCAGTGGTAAAAAAAAAAATGACATCTTGAAATTTTCAGGCAAATTGATGGATCTAGAAGAACCCGTATTGAGTGAGATAAACCACACCCAGAAAGACAAATATAGTATGTATTCACTTATAAGTGGCTTTAGACATAAAGCAAAGAAAACCAGCCTATCATCTACAACCCTGGAGAACCTAGACAACAAAGAGGACCCTAAGAGCGACATACATGGATCTACATAGGAATGCAAAAAAGACAAGATCTCCTGAGTAAATTGGGAGTATGGGGGTCATGTGAGAGTGTAGAAGGGGAGAGGCAAGGAAGGGAGGGGAGTGGAGAAAAAGGTATAGTGCAACAAAAACAATTGCAGTAATTAGCAGACAGGCAGGCCTGCTTTTCCGTTCCACCTGGCTCCCAGCGGCCCGGCTAGCTTATGACCCGAAATAACAACACACAAACTGTATTCGTTTAAACACTGCCTGGCCCATTAGTTTCAGCCTCTTACTCACATCTTGACTAACCCATATCCAATAATCTGTGTGTCTTACAGGGAAAGATTCAGCATGTCTGATCTGGCGGCTGGCTCCATCGCCCATCGCGTCTGTCTCAGAGAGGAGAGGCATGACAATTGCCCGGGCATCTGCCTCACTTCCTTCTTCCTGGTCTGTCTACACCTATCTAAATCCTGCCCTATCAAAAAGCCAAGGCAGTTTCTTTATTAACCAATGAGAGTCCTCCATCAAACAATAAATAAGTATGCAAAGAAACAGTGGTGCTGGTGTGCTGCAGAGAGAACCAGTGATGGGCACAGCAGCCTCTGACACAGCCGTGGACCACCATCATTTAATGCCTGAGGAAGGAAATGCAATCAGGAAGTGCCAAGAAATCGGGAGCCCCATGTTCCAGTAGGATGTCTTCTGAGAATAGGAAATCATACCGTTTTTAAAGACTCTCGCTTGCAGAGTGAAAACAGTAATAGAGAGCGGTGGGCATTTCTCTCCCGGAAAGCTGGCCCATTTTCTGGTGTAGTGAGTGTCCTGTTTCCTTTCAGCAAGCCGTCACCTTCACCTCTCACGTGTTTGAGTAGAGGTGAGTCCTCCCCCAACCTGGCAGTCATGAAGCTGTATTCCAGGACCAGCTACTCAAAGCTTTGTAGCTGCCTGGATACCTGAACGTTCATACAAGCCATTCAGGGGTCAAAGTCTGAGCCCAAGCCAGAATAGTAAGTTAGGTGACACATGGGCTAGATGACACAGCATTACTGAGTGAAAAGGACATGTCTGAAGATGAAGGTGCCACTGAGCAGGAAGACTTGTGACAAAGCAGAATAAAAGAGAGTCCTAGGGACTGTACTGCTGGGATCCAGTCTCACCAGAGAACTAATCCTGAACTTCAAGGTATCCTGGGTCATCAAATTTCCCAGCATAAGCTACTCTGGGCTGTATTTCTAGCATTTCCATATCAAAGAAGCCCGCTCAGCACCACTCATCCACCGGACACCTCCATTAGCTCCTTGTTTCATCGATTTCTCAGTGAGAGGCTTTCAGGCTGGAAACTGAATTTGCATGACATCTTGATTTTCTTGGTTTATTGACATAAGAACATCCAAGAGGTGAAAACTAGGAAGAGGGCCAAGGTAAATGTTTAGGCTTATGTAAGTTTATCAAGAATCTAATGATTTTTGCAAAGTATTCACAAAATTAGGAAACTAGCCCTCACATGGCTGCATGTTGCTCAGATGAGGCGCGCCTACAGGGAGCTGCTAAGCACAGTTGAAACAAGAATGCCATTGCACACACGGCTCTGTCACAGCTCTCAGGAAGAAAATTCAAAACAACAAATAGGACACCAAGACAACCATCAAGCCCATCCCTGGAAGACTGGACAACAGACTGTGTAAGCCTGCATATGGCGGGGCACACCTGACACTGTGGATGGCGAGGCTCTTGATAGGTGTTCATGTCTCCTTGATACCTCCTTCAGTCACCAAGTCGAAACTGAACAGTACATACAGCCTGTCACTCTATGGCCAGAAGTGAGAATCAAGGATTTAACGATTTGTTAATAAAACAGAAGAGCCTGAATAGGTTTGAATAATTTCTCTAATTAGGAATAAGTCATTCTTTAAAGGTATTACCCATGAATCTGACCATGTTTTCCATTGCTTCATAATGTAGATATTATTTCAGAGCTAAGATTCTTTCATTCCTTTGATCACAGCATAAAATCTTCTACATAGAAGATACCATGAGTAAAGATCAGTGCTGTGATTTATTATAACTTAAAACACATATACATGCCCTCATGCATGCACACGTGCACACACACATGCATGCACACACACACACACACACACACACACACATACCTTCTGTCAGGAAGCATTGACATTTATAGTTTCAGCAGCCTGGGTTCCTTTTATGGTAACAGGGTTTGTTTTTCCTTTTCTAAGGGAAAGTCATGGATTTATTATGCTCTGCTCCCTACTAACTAAATGAGTGGAAGGGGGAGATTTATAAAGCAAATAAACAGAAAGATTTATGGTTTCTTTCTCAGAGCAGCTCAAAATTATGGAAAAACTCATTGACCTTTCAAGAGAAGAACTTGGTTCATCCAAGCAGAAACCAAGTGTACCTGAGAGGTTTCCAATTAATCCCTTAATTTAGAGCCTTTGTCTTTCTCCAGTAAATATGCTGGAGGGAGATGCTGAACCCCATTCATTCCTTTTGAAGTATAATTATCTATGGGCATGACAGACAACATTTCCTATCACACCAAGCAGTAAGTATCAACAGTGCTTGTAATAATGAGAAAATGGGGAAAGGGGATTAGAAAGAGAAAAGAAACAGAGTAGGCAACCAAGTGGGAACAGCGGATTTTACAGAATAAATCACGAGGAGAGAAAAGAAGATGACATGGAGTCCTGAATCTTGAAAGGAGGAGGAAGGGAATGAGAGCTGGTAAGTAATTGGGACCAGATCACATGTTCTGGAAGATTCTGTTATGACATATTTCAGAATAGACAGGCTTAGAGAGAATCAAACCGGCCTGAATGTGTGATAGAGTTACCCTTGTCCACACCAACCCATGACTGTAATAAGAAGCTGTCAACAACTGTGTCTTCCTCACATAACCAATCATGCTCACTCAGAACACCCAAGAGACCCAACTAAAGCAGGCAGACACCTCATTAGGAGTTGCTAATGACATTATCTCCCCATTTTATTTTGCTTTTTTTTGAGACAAATACAGTTTGGAATTAAAGTCGCAAGAGTTTCTGAGTGTCCCCTGTTGGCAGTGTAACCCTGGGCAAATCAGTAATCTTTACAAAGCCTTGACTTTATTATGATAACGATAATAGCTAGCCTGTAAATTTGGAAGAATTAAGTGAAATAAGAAATATAAAATGCTAATCACAGCAACTAGCATGGAATAGATGCTAGGAAGTATTATCTGTCACCAGAAGCCACTGGGACACCCTCTCTTGTCTAGTGCAGGGATGAGCATGGCAGAGCAGCGATACAGGCTGGCGTGGAAGCAGCTGGGTCTTGTTTAAGAAGATTCAGGTTCTCTATTCCCTCATTAAAGATGGGGGACAGGCTCTGTGGAGGCCACAGCGAAATGTAACTCCACCATTAGCTCCTTGGGTAACCCCAAGCCCTTTTCCTATTCCTGACCCCAGTTTCCACATCTGGAAACCGAAGATGGCAATATTTATTTTATGCTATCGTAAGAAAATCCGGTAATTATCATAGACATATAAAAATTTGTGAAGAAGTATTATCAGCAGTGCTTGCTATGATCAAAGCGTTCATGATCACACTCAACAATGATTTACCAAGTAAAGCTGCTCAGTAGGCAAGGCTTGATATTAGGGAGCAGAAATAAATGATGTGACAGAAGCAGGTGACATCCGGAAGCCCTCTGTCCATGCCAGCAAGGCTATCAAGTGGACTGCCAATGCTCCTTAAATAACTACGGTATCTCTTAAGGAAAGCCCACATGGAAAGAGCCATAAAAGATTGTACTTGATCTACATGGGTGTAAGACCTAACTCTAAAAGTGTAAATGTCAGTTTCCTCACCTATAAGACAGACCATAATCAAAATTCTCACCTTAGATTATAGAGGGAACATTTGACATTAAAGCACTTTATAAATTATAATGCATCATGCCATTTGGATGGTATTAGCATATTAATTATTCCTGTACACATGCTTAATGATCATGTTTATCAAATGGGAAAAACAGAAGGATGAACATTCTCTCACTACCTATTAAATAGGTTAAACCTGTGAGGCCTGAGTCAGACAAACTGTAGAAGAGAAACAACTGGTTTCAGAGGAGTTTGCTTTAGAAAAGAGTAGTTAAACTTTGACACTTATCATAGTTACCATAGTAAATGCTGGCATCTGTCACATCAGTATTCAAGGGTTTCTAGGAATTCTTGCATCTATGGATATTCTTAGAGACCTGACAAGCAAGACACACGAAAGGCTGCTTTACAAAGTGTCTCAGAATGATGACAGGGTTCACGCATAGATAGAGATGATTCAGAGTACAAACCATTTTTTAAAAAGACTAAATTAAACAGTTTCCTATGAACTTTCCAAAGCCAGTCTATGTAGTCTTGAGATCTGGTGTGTAACATCTTCAAAATACATTTAATCAAGGAATCCTTGTTTCCAGCCTCCATAGGCAAGCAGAAAGAACTGAGAATGTAAGCTAATATCCGAAACATTTAAGTCATCCCCCCAGGGTTTTAACAAGAGGCATCCGACCTTCAATGGTCGAGGCAGAAACACAGGTCAGAGCTGGGGTGGGGAATGAGGCTACTGGTGGCCTTATTCCCCTCATGCCGGTGGAACTCTACTGTGCCTTACACATTTGCTACGTGTGGGGATGATACTATCCAAATTAAAGTTTACTGCAAATGATAAGGAAAGATAAAATGAAGGTTATGTCTATTATATATAAAAGTATATTCCGGGCAGTGGTGGCGCATGCCTTTAATCCCAGCACTGGGGAGGCAGAGGTAGGCGGATCTCTGAGTTCGAGGCCAGCCTGGTCTATAAGAGCTAGTTCCAGAACAGGCTCTAGAAACTACAGGGAAACCCTGTCTCGAAAAAAACCAAAAAAAATTATATATGTCGTATGATAAATTTAAAGTGGAACATGAAATTATATACAGTATGTGATACATGATATTTATAGTTCTACTATTGTGCTATGTAAAATATGTATAATACATAGATGTGCATATGCATACATGTGGGTATATATTTACATATACATGTATAGACATATACACATATATCTTTCATCATGCATCTTCAGAGATAAAAATGTTTTAGCATGTAATTGTTTATTAAAGTATACATGCCTAATAACACTATAATACATCATATACATTATAAAATACATATCAAAATGAAAGATATAAACATGAGGTAGTACTCAATAGAAAGCTCCAGAATGTTCTCCACACCCAAGTGGATTCACCTGTGTATCCAGTGTGATGTCTGCGGACTGTTTACACACACAGGTGATGGAGGAGAGTTATCTGTCTATGTTACTTTCACTGGTTAATTAATAAAGAAAACTGCCTTGGCCCTTTAAGAGACAGAAAATTAGGTAGGTGGAGTAGACAGAACAGAATTCTGGGAAAGAGAGGGGAGACGCTTCAGGCAGTCACCATGATTCTCCTCTCTGAGATGGACGCAGGTTAACATCTCTCCTGGTAAGCTACACCTCGTGGTGCTACACGGATTACTAAATATGGGTTAAAGGAAGATGTGAGAATTAACCAATAAGAGGCTACAGATAATGGGCCAGGCAGTGTTTAAAAGAATACAGTTTCCGTGTAATTATTTTGGGCAAAGCTAGCCGGGTGGCGGGACACAGCCCCACCCCTTCTTCAACACACAGGCTGACAGGACAACCCAGAATTCCTGATGTGGGAATGCCGTCTGTATGCTGTGAATATGTTTTATTCCATTGGTTAGTAAAGAAGCTGCTTTGGTCTATGGCAAGGCATAACAGAACTAGGCAGGAAAACTAAACCAAATGCAGGGAGAAAGAAGGCAAAGTCAGAGAGATGCCATGTAACTCCTGAAGGAGTATGATGCTGGAACCTTACCAGTAAGCAACAGCCTCGTGGTGATACACAGATTAACAGAAATGGGCTAATTTAAGATGTAAGAGCTAGCTAGAAATATGCCTAAGCTATTGGCCACATGGTGTTGGAATTAATATGGTTTTGTGTGATTATTCAGGTCTGGGCGGCTGGGAAACCAATGCACAGTCTCCGTTTACAAATTCCTGCCACCTCACCACTGGCTACATCTACCAAATGCTATTTGTTGCAGCCACATTCAAGTTTTTACTCTGTGCCTTTATCCATGCGGTCCATCCCTCACCTACCCTGTGCCTTTGTCCACACTAAGGCGGTCCATCCCTCACCTACTCTGTGCCTTGGTCCACGCAAAGGCGGTCCATCCCTCACCTACTCTGTGCCTTTGTCCACGCTAAGGCGGTCCATCCCTCACCTACTCTGTGCCTTGGACCACGCAAAGGCGGTCCATCCCTCACCTACTCTGTGCCTTGGTCCATGATAAGATGGTCCATCCCTCACCTACTCTGTGCCTTGGTCCACGCAAAGGCGGTCCATCCCTCACCTACTCTGTGCCTTGGTCCACGATAAGATGGTCCATCCCTCACCTACTCTGTGCCTTGGTCCACGCAAAGGCGGTCCATCCCTCACCTACTCTGTGCCTTTGTCCATGCTAAGGCGATCCATCCCTCACCTACCCTGTGCCTTGGTCCACGCAAAGGCAGTCCATCCCTCACCTACACTGTGCCTTGGTTCACGCAAAAGCGGTCCATCCCTCACCTACTCTGTGCCTTGGTCCACGCAAAGGCAGTCCATCCCTCACCTACTCAGTGCCTTGGTCCACGCAAAGGTGGTCCGTTCTTCACACCTCTCCCATTTCATCATCACTTCATTAAGAAATCTGTTCCTCAGCCCTGGCTCTCAGGTAGCCTGTGGAGTGCTACTGGCAGAATGCACGGCTCTCACCAAAATAGTACTAGCCAGGCCTTGAATCAAGCTTGAAGCCAAGTCTGTTTTGTTTTTATTATCTGGTTATAAGGTTCCCTTCCACGTTAGACTGTGGGGTTCTTGAGGGTGGATTGGATCACTGAATAATCCTCAGAGTTCTAACAACAGAGAGAACCCACTCAGGCATGTGCTTGGGTAACATGCGGCCCTGGACCTGTTTGCTTTATCCCCTTGACAGCACAGCCATGTTCAACACTGGCTGCTTCATACTTCATGACCACAACAGAGTCGAGAGTCCACGGACCTAGATGAATGACATGCCTGGACATAAGTCACACTTCTATAAAGCCTACCACAGCTCAATATAAAACAGTGGCCCCAAATGAATGTTGGTAGGTACAGTTCATATCTAGAGTATCTGTCGAAGGATAGACAGACCAAGATGACATGAATTCTAGTCCAACAGCTGCCAAAAATGAGCTCTGTTATTATGCCAACACATACTTACCGAATGAAAACCACAAGTTTTAACGTGCGACTACATTACATGACTTCACAAAGCACCTCCAGTTGCCTTTCCTTAAGTTTTGTTTGAGGTCTTATTGAACTGTGAGAAATAGAGCCATGAAAGAATTGAGTAACATTCTAAGGTCACCCAGCTGCTGAATGGTCAAGCCAGGATCAGTCAGGATCTTCTGGCCCCCATTTCTACATTCCTCCCCTGTAACACTGCCTGGGGAACTGTCAAGAAAATGAATGAAGGTCAAAAAATACTAGAAAGCAGGATTATTTGAAGCTAGTCAGCCAATGAGGCAAGCCACCAGGACAGAGGGACCAGCCACTTCTACATCTATGTTGCTTCCATCTTCACTTTCTTTTCCTATGGGATTTATGGGTGTTTTCTTAATCAGCATCCTCAAGTGCACACAGGCATCCCTGCTACCAGGTACCATTAGGATGACATCGCTCATTTACAAAAGTGTGTTCTGCTTGTTACATGGACAGCTTTGTGCTTAGCTAAAGCTCGGAATTATAATGCATGGGAAACCTTGAATTTTGTCTATGGAAAAAAAAAAGAAAAAGAACAGGTGAGTCACTTTGGGATATGAGGTACTGGGAGTTGAACAAATCCCGCAGAGATGCAACGCAGTCACCGTGGAGATGTTTTGGGAAAACGACAATGTAACTGTGGCAGGCAAACTGCGCTGTTATCCAGTCCCATCCATGAGCAAGCTTCAGTAATATCTGCTGACACCAGAACACAGGAAATAAAAAGGATTAAAATTAATGAGGATTTTTTTTCATTTAGTAAGCAGAAAAGCCGGTGAGATCAGAGAGCCGCTCATCAGAAATTCTTCTCCCTCCTGGGAATATAGCTCGATGCTCACCAGTCTCCCTTGATGCTGAGTGTGGTGGGTTGCTAGGTTCTGCCTGGTGAAATATAACCATCACAGGCACACTGGAAACCTTTTTCTTCTCCACAGTGACCTTGGAGGCCGCAGACTGCACATGATAGACCACCAAAGGGCCCCGACTCAGAGCTCTGAGTGAAGACAATTACTGACCAGAAACAGCCACTTTAAAGACCATGTGTCGAAGGATGGATGCGCCACTGCTGGAAGCCCAACATCATTTGATTTATTATAAGTAAGGTCAAGAAAGGGTGTCCTGAGGTACAAAGAGCAGCAAGTTCACAAGGGGTTGTGCTGATTTAATGAAAAATGTCCCCCATGTGCCCATGTATTTAAATAGTTGGCGCTGTTTGGGAAGGCCATGGAGCCTAGCTGTAGGAAGTGTGCTCCCGGGGGTGGGCTTGGAGGGCTTAAACCTTGCACCACTTGCTGTTCTCTCTGTTTCCTATTTGTGGATGAAATGTGATCTCTCAGCTTCAGGCTCCTGCCACCATTTATAGCGCTGACTTAAGGACTGTAACTCTCTGGAACCATAAGTCCCTCCTTCCTTAAGTTCCTTTGCTCAAGGTATTCAACCACAGCCACAGAAAAGCAATCCAAGAGTAAAGGGAACAGACAAGGGCTAGCATTACAGGGACTGAACAGTCGCAGAACTTAGTAGAAGCAACTTGACATCTTATAAAGCAGGCCTTGATCAGCACAAGACAGTTCTGACAAAATAAAGGGACCATCGCACAGAGACTGGAATCTTTTCCCTCCCTTTTTTTCCTTTCTTCTTTTCTTTCTTCCTTCTTCCCTCCGTCCCTCCCTCCCTCCCTCCCTCCCTCCCTTCTCTTCCACTATCTTCCTTCCCTTCCTTTTCCCTTCATTTCAATCAACTTGTGTTTGTACATCAGTAATTCATCCTGTACTAATGTCTTGGAGGCTCATGATACAAAGAGTAAAATAAAATTATTGCCCCATGCAGTTTATACTCTGAAAGGACAAAGTCAGAAAATAATAGTTTTGGGCAGAAAAAAAATCTTAGACAGAAATTGCTATGAAGGAAATAAAGTCCAAATATCAAAATGATAACAAGAGTATAGAGGTAATTTCATCGAGGTGGTTAGGAAAGTCCTATTTTAAAGATGGGATATTTGAGTTTTTGAGGCAAGAAAGCACAAGCAAGTGCATGCAAACTCACAATGAATAAGCAAAATCGGCCAAAACAACCTGTCCAGACCAAAAAAAAAAAAAAAAAAAAAAAAAAAACCAGTAACTAATGACGCACACTACTAGTCAATCATAACACGCCAGCAGCGACCCCAATTTCAAAAAGACCAACCAAAAACATTCCTGCAGCAGCTTAATTTCCCTAACCCCATAAAACCCCAACCCTTTTTTACAATAAAGAGCTTTTTACATTGAAATCGTTTGAAGTCTGTGTCCTTGCCTTCACATCTCCTCACCCCCTGCACCCCCCACCCCCGGAAATGGGGATAGCACAACAGGCAGCAGCAACAAGCCCTCAGCAAGCTTTCTATCTAGAAAGTAGAAAACTTTGCAAAGTCTTGGGAAGGGCATCCCAGGCTGAGGAAAGAACCACTGCCCAGACCTGTTGGGAGGATGCAAAGAATGCAGATGAAGTGAGAGACTCACAAGCATAAGGAAGGGGGCAACACAAACACGAAGTACATGGGCCCCGACCCACATGGCGCCTTCCTCAGAACCAAGTTTGGATACTTTTCTGAGAACCATGGCACTTACTAGGCAATTTGTAACAGAGGAGCGGCATGATCTTCTGGATGCTTTCAAAGCTCCTCTTTGTGTGTTTGTAGAAAGGGGGTAATTGGGCAAGAGTGGCCACCATGGTCATCGCTGGCTACGAAACAAAGAAGACTTGTGCAAGGGTTGGCACAATGAAGATGCAACAAATGGGTGTTTGTGACTCATCTGAAAGCTAAGTTGATATAGAGGTTGAAGAAGAGTGAATTCACGAGCAATTTCAACATGGGACGAGCTGAACAGCCAGGTGGGTGGATGTACTATTAGCTGGGTTAAGACCTGGAACCCAGGGAGAAAACAGGACCGTGGAACCAGAAGGGCTTGGCAATACAATTGCTGAGCCTGATAATTAGTTTACAAAACACCCTAGAGACCTAATCCACACTATCACAAAGACATAATGAAAAATTCCAAACAATATCTTACAAATGGTTTTGAAAAATGCATTTTATGCAATTCACTTAACCTGCAGTTCTGGCCAGCATCTCAGTTAGATTGAAGGACACAAGCTTTTAACAGACTCTTTTGGTCTGACCCAAGTATAATAATTGGAATTTGATTTTGCTGTTAATTGTTTGTGTCTGTCCTCTTAATTCCAAGGAGAAAACTGTTGCGGCAAAACTGAGATGGCTCTGAGGACCAGAAGAAGCACCGAGGAGCTGTGCAGTGTTTGTGGAACACACCTACTCTGTTTGAAGGAGAATGTAGGGCAGCGTCGGAGAACAACAAAGTTTCTATAACACACCTGCTCTAGTCTCAGTGGGTTGTCTCATTTGATTCCAGACTATACAGAAGAATCCCCAGCCCATTTTACAGGTGAGGAAATTAAAAATTCAAAGCTCCAGTAATTGATACAAAGTCACACTGGGTGGATGAAGCACAAAGCCAGGCTATAGTCTGGTTTTTATAGCTCATCCAATAGCATTAAAGCATTCCAATACCTATTACTCAGCCAATGCGAATCAAACATTCAGGGGCTTAAAATGAGATACCAAGGAGGAAATGATGTAGATAAAAAGAGGTCATGCCACCAGATTTAGAATTAGTATTATGGGAGTTTAACTAAAATTGAAAGTTGTCAAGGCAGAAGGGTAGATAGTCATGAAGGGTTAAGATGAGAGGAGGGACAGAAACAAATGTCTTTGCAAAGCAGATTTGGGGTCAAAGATGCAGAGGTAAAGGAAAGAGGACCCCAGGAAGGGAGTCTACCTGCTCCTATCATAGGTAGGACATCAAATAGAGCTTCTCAGATGAAGTAAAAGCTAAAATCTGTATCGTGAAGGGGAAGTGGATTAGCAAAATATTTGGGTAACAAGCTATCCCTCTGAGTCATGCCGACTAAAGAGGAAAAAGAAGATTTCATGGTGATATTTAAGATATTCATCAGTCTGACTACAGGGCAAGGCCAGTTCGGACACTCTCTCCTCTATTGCTTAGGGTCTTAGCTGGAGTCAGCCTTGTGGATTCCTGGGAATTTCTCTAGAGTCAGGTTTCTGCTAACCCTATAATGGCTCCCTCAATCAAGATATCTCTTTCATTGCTCTCATCTCTGTCTTTCCTCCATCTCGACTATGCCATTCCTTCAAGTTCTCCTCAACCTTCCTTTTCTTCCCTCCTCTTCCCCTTCCACCCTCCCTTCTCCCCCCACCCCCATGTTCCCAATTTTGTCAGGCAATCTTGTCTGTTTCCAATTTTCAGGTGGGTCTGTATATGTTTTTCTTTGGGTTCCCCTTATTACATAGCTTCTCTAGGATCATGAACTATAGGCTCAGTATCTTTTGTTTATAGCTAGTATCTACTTATGAATGAGTACATAACTATATTCATCTTTTTGAGTCTGGGTTACCTCACTCAGATAGTGTTTTCTAATTCCATCTATTTGCATGCAAAATTCAAGATGTTATTTTTTTTTCTACCGAGTAGTACTCTAATGTGTAAATATGCCACATTTTCTTTATCCACTCTTCAGTTGAAGGGCATCTAGGTTGTTTCCAGAACCATACCAGAGCACTGGGCTGAGCTCCCAAACTCCAGCTGAAGAGTGGAAGGAATGTGAGCTAAGAGGTCAAGACTAATAGACTCTCAGCACAGGGTATCTCCTGCTCCGCTATTCCCTTCAACAGCTCCACTTGTCTTTCCCTAGGGAGGGGCCGATTTCCCTTTGTAAGTGATAATATTATTTTGTCCAACAGCCCCTGCACAACTGATAAAATCAAAGCCCTCCCCAGTGACCTGCCACTTTTGCCAAAATGTCTAGATAAATAAAATTCAGTTGGCCTCAAGAGGGTCACAAACAAGTAGCTTCAAAACCCTTGATGTTTTAAGATAATACTGATAATGGTAATATGAGGATCAAGACAAACTTTTCAATCTTTAGTCAATCGGAAAAATTTGCTAAATTGTTAACATGTTCTATGTCATTAGCATGTGAACTGGGAAATGCAATTTCCTATGCTGGATTTTGCATGACCAAACACTATCTATCTATCTGTCTGTCTGTCTGTCTGTCTGTCTGTCTGTCTGTCTGTCTACACACACACACACACACACACACACACACACAGTATATATGACTGCTAGTTTGAATATTTTAGATTTCCCCTGGTGATTCTCAACACTGCTTTTTGTTGTAAATATTGATCTCTCCTGAATCTAAGAGCTATAAATCAATTAATTCAGGGTCTATCAGTAAACTCAGCTCAGTGATGGAAAAGCAACAGATAACTGTCTATCATCACTGAGGAAAATTTCAATGGTATAAAATATTACCCATCACATGTTCCAGGAATCTATCCATCATCTGTCAGATGGCCCTCTTCTATGTCATCCTTCTTCTGGAAGCCCCAGTAAGGAAAAAGCCTTGATGCATGACCAGGTTTTGTGCTAGAGAGGGGAAACAACGAGATGGGAGCTTGCAAAAATTCTTGGAGCCTCCACTGAGAAACGATACGGGCCTTGTCCACTTGAGGTTGTTCACTCGATTTTCTTTCTTTGAGACAGGGTCTCACTATAATGCCCTGACTGGAAACTCACTCTGCAGATCAGGCTGACCTCGAACTTACAGAGATACACCTGTCTCTGCCTCCTGAGTGCTGGGATTTAAGGCGAGTTCCGCCATGCCTGAACCATGGTTTTTAAAAGACTTATTTTTATCGTTTTTAATTACACGTACGTATCTGAGTGCAGTGCCTGTGGAAGGCAGAGGCATCAGAGCTCCCTGAAGCTGGAGTGACAGGTAGATCTGAACCAGCTGGCATGGGCGCTCTAAGCAGGACATTCCCTTAAGTGCTAGGTGGTCCCTCAGTCCCATCCCACTACACACTTCTTTAGCTCCACTGGATGCCAGTGGGAAGGATCAAGGAGGAGGAGGATATTATAAACTCAAATGAAACATCAGAACAGGCTGTGTGGTGGGAGGGTCCGGAGCAGTGACCAAGGTGTCAAGAGACACTGAAGTAGAAAGGCACTGGACTTTATCTTAGCTGAAATTCTCTGAGTCTCTGCAAGGGTAAAGTGGGGATAACAGCGGCCACTTAAAGTGGGGTTGACAGCGTTGTTGTGGGCTCACAGATTCATCTAAGTCTCTAAAAGTGTAACAAACACAAAAGGAGTCTGGGAAACCCAGGGCATTCTACAACTAAATGATCATTCATCATACCGTTCTTACCATACAGGATGCAAAGAATGGGAAAAACGGTGCCCTACAATAAAAGCTCGGTCATCCCACCGTTGTCATTCTACAGGATGCACAGGATGCCATGTTATCCCGTCCTTCCACTCAGCTCTTTGCTCCAATTTATGAAGAGCTGCCCAGACTCCAATTTCAGTAGCAAGGGTGCCAACAGGACAGCTAGTGCTGTGGTTGTCCTGAACATGGCTTCTGTTTCACGCTAATGTATCAGAAACTACCTAAGACCAACGTGGTGAAAAGGCCATCGCAGAGGGAGGAAGCCCTGGTCCACCAGATCCATAAAACGCTGAAGTCCAATGAAAGTTGTTTTCAAAATGGAGACTGTAACTGCTCCAGACACACAAGCCAAAAATGAGTCCTGGTGAGTTGTATCAAACCTGACAGAAGGTTTTATTATCTCTCACTGATTGCTCAGGAGTTCCAACATCTCAGCCGTTTTTTATGACCTCGGAAGACCAGGAGTCAGTCCTTAATGCACCGGAGCTCTGTTACCATGGGAGGAAGGTAGGAAAACTGACAGTCTTTTGGGCTTTGCTTTACCACTGAGAGTCTAAGCAGAATTTTCAAGATTTTCTGGTCAGAGTGTGTGATGTTTTGCTTTAATTTCAAGCAAACCTTGCTCACTTATAAGGCAGGGCATTTTTGCTCATTAACTGCATACATTCCTAGTTGTCTCTAAGCTCCAGTGAGACACTGCATCCCCGGTGTCCTCCAGTACCCACCTCTAGGATTGCATGCTACATGTTACTGCATGGAAATTCCTAGGGAAGGACTCAGAAAATGCCAAGAACTATGCGTTAACTAGTGGGAGAACAGTACAGCTACCGATCTACCTTCTCCCAAACTGCTGCCATTCTCTCCTCTTGCCACACCACTACTGGATTCAAAGGGAAGAGATAATACAACTCCAGCTCCAGCAGGAGTAATCAGACCTAGCAGCATCCCCTGCTCTTCCCCGAATACCAGATGAGGGATGTCAGGAGGAGGCAGAAAATGATCCAGGTCTGAAAACTAAGATGGAACATCATCTGCTGGTCTGGGAGACAGGACCTTAGAGAACACCTTCTAGGAAGAAATACCTTTGAAAATGAAAACTGAGAATCTCACACAGAGATTTGCCCTTCAGCCTTTCCTTACCTGGGCTGCTGTAGGGTGGCAGAGTGACTATAGGAAGAGCAGGATGGATATCAGTACCGTGTAACCACAGGGATGCAAACCCAAAGATCAAGTTCAACATGTTCGAGATGGCGCACACATGTATAAAGGTTGGCATCCACTATATTTGCTCCTCAGTACCCCTCTGGATGCCCAGCATGTGGTCTGTGCTTCACCACTGAAGTTCTGTTATAATATACTAGAAATATCCCTTACTTATATTCCTCTCCTGATGGAGGAGGGTCATCTGTCTATGTGTTACTTTCACTGGTTAATAAAGAAACTGCCTTGGCCCTTTAATAGGACAGAAAATTAGGTAGGCAGAGTAGACAGAACAGAATTGTGGGGGAAAGAAAGCAGAGCCAGGCAGACGCCATAGCTCTCCTCTCCAAGATGGATGCAGGCTAAGATCCTTCCCGGTAAGACACCACCTCATGGTGCTACACAGATTACTAAATATGGGTTAAAGCAAGATATGAGAAATAGCCAATAAGAGGCTGAAACTAATGGGCCAGGCAGTGTTTAAATGAATACAGTTTCCCTGTAATTATTTTGGGTAAAGCTAGCCGGGTGGCGGGAAGCGGCCCTTCGCCGCTCCCTTCTACCCTCTCCTCCTTAGAGGCTGACCTGTCTCCATGAACAAGTTCTCTGGAACATCTGAACTGTCTCTGTGATGACAGAGAAATGTCTACAGCCCCAACCCATCCCCAGGGCACCAGCACCAAGCAAGCATGCTGGCCTGAAGTCAGATCCATATGGTGAGCTAAGCATGAACATTCCAAGAAAACAGTGACTCAAACCTGCAGTCATACTGAGTAACTAATTGTTTAATAAGGGCCTCCCACAGAAAGGGCAACTTTAATACCACAGGCCTCTCTTGGAGTCAGTTCTATATAATAAAAAGTAGAATCAAGGAAGAGAGAATCAAAGAGCCTCAGCAAGCATTCACAGTGGCCATTGCCCATACTTTCTCTCAGATCTCAATTGCTCATGAGACATGGTGGAGTGTTTGACCCCAAGGATCATTGAATACAGACTCCACTACCACTTTTCTAATGGCTCAGAGTTCAGCCCAAAATTTATCAGAAGGTAGAAACATAAGTCTGTCAGTTCATTACACAGCTTGGAAGTGTTTCCCATGCTGATTGGCTGGGAGAATGTTCACATTGACTTTCTTTTTCTAATTAAATAAAATATACCATGATAAAGAAATGTAAAGAAATGACTTAATGTGAACTGTTGAAATTATCTTCCTCCCCAAATTAACAAAGAGCTAAGAATAAATTCAAGGGTGGATTTAAACAAATCATAATCAAAGGGGTAATTTCATTCTCCCAAGGGGCACAAATCAAGTTCAAAGCAGAAAAGCAAGCAAAAGAAAAACAAAAAGATTAAAAAGAGGGAAGAAGCCCACTAGTTAGAATATTTCTAGTGACCCAGATAGAAGGAACCAAGAAAGCCTTCCAGAGTAAATGAAAGGACAGGGACTCCCTGCAGAGCAACCACTGGGAACCAGCAGATACTATTTCAAAGAACCAGCAGGCTCTTTGACCAGTCAAAGTTTAACAGGGGACAGCAATACAGAACACAGGCCAAACAGACATTTACCCTTACTGTCACCTGAGAGCATTGTTTGTACCTTGAAAAACTGGACCCACTTTAGAGCCAAGCTCCTCACAGGGCAGTGAATAGACGCTGATCCATTACATTTGCTCAATTCAAGAAACCCACCTCCCTCATGGACCACCATTGCTTGATATTCAACTAATCAAGATGAAAGGATGGACTGAGTCAGAACCAGGAGAAGCAGAGCAACAGCCCCATCCATCATGACTCTGCCTCAGAGAGCTTTTCTGCTCTGAGGGCAGGGACCAGAGAGAGCCTCTGAAATGGACGGGACTGGATATATAAAATGAGGTCAGAGCAGGCCCTACCCCTCTGCCTACCAAAGGAGTAGAGGTGTGCAATGCCACCATCAGCATGTGGGTGCTGAACTTGGGAAGGGTGCACACACAAAGCAGAAGAGGTGATCAGTTGTGCCTGAGGTCACATCCCTATTGTAACAGTGTCAGTTCCTAGATCCAAGTGACAGGCCCATCACTCGATCTTTGGTAAAGACCATAAAGTGACAACTTGTGGATCAACCACCAAGAAACTCAAATGGAAAAGCATTCAGCCCTCAGGAAGTGAAGATGAGAGCTGGGCCTAAGCCAAGCTGTGACTGTCATTTGAAGAGGAAACTCACTCACCACATCTCGTGGCATTGGTGATGACACTCCCTCCCAATAATTAAATAGAAAGTGTGCTTATGACTGCCCAGGGGTTGGTGTGGACACTGAGGGTACTTCATGATCTTATATACCTCATAGTTTCTCATGTGAATCTGCCTGGAGCAAGCATGAGAATAGGAGCACTGGCATAGCTGATTCCATGTTTTCTGATGGAGGAGGGTCATCTGTCTATGTGTTACTTTCATTGGTTAATAAAGAAATTGCCTTGGCCCTTAAATAGGACAGAAAATTAGGTAGGCGGAGTAGACAGAACAGAATTGTGGGAGAAAGAAGGTAGAGTCAGGCAGATGCCTCAGGCAGTCGCCATGACTCTCCTCTCCGAGACAAACACAGGTTAGGATCTTCCCCGTAAGCTCCCACCTCGTGGTGCTATGCACATTAATAGAAATGGGTTAAGCAAGATGTGAGAATTAGCCAATAAGAGGCTGAAACTAATGGGCCAGGCAGTGTTTAAAAGAATACAGTTTTCGTGTAATTATTTCAGGTGGAAAGCTAGCCAGGTGGTGGGATGTGGCCCGCCACTCCCATCATAACAGTTTTCTTTGTAGCTGAAACCATACTTCTCTGCCACTTCCCCCCAGGGCCTCTCTGCCCCTTACCTTCACAGTACGCAGAGTTGCCCTGCATGGAGATGTATCCGCTCTTGCACTCACAGGTCGCTTTTGTATTCCAGTTTTTGCATTCTGAGTTTTCTCCACACTTAGGTGCTTCTTCACAGAAGTTATGACCTACAGGACAGAGAGGATATTTTATGTTCAGAAAAGGGGAGGAGGCCCCTGAACAATACAGCATACAGTACCTTCTATGATGTGAAGGTTCACAGAGACAGACCATGGCAGCATGTAGGACTAAGCTGAGTAGGAGCTATAGGGCAGGAACAGGAAACTCTGGGCTTCCCTGTGTTTGAGAGAATGCTTCCTGATACTCAGTGTAGCTCAATTTGCTAAGCTTTCTGCCTAGGGGTCACAGCCGTGCCAATCTGAACTGTCCCATTGATTCTTACATGGTTTGCATCTTTACAGTTATCTTAGTAGACAATGCATGATGGGTAAAATAAAATGAAAGCATAAGACATATAAGGATATAGAAGATACATTTGATCTAATGTGAATGTTATCAGTATATATCCACTCCTTCTGCCAGGCTTCACTACTTTCTACATAGCTATGATCTTGTCACACGCTGGTACTTATTTCTAAACAAATACTTAGCTTTGCTCATCTTCAGTGTCCCATAAATACAATCATACTATTCATATCCTTTTAGATGTCTTTATTCATGTTAATATACTCTAACCATGCTAATACCTATGAGATAAGAATTCATTTGTCAATGCTTTATAGTTTTTCAGGGTTATGAACAGTCCATAATTCATATTTATGTACTATACTAATAATCAACATTGGAGTTATTTGCATGTTTTGAAATATAAAATGTTTGCTAAAGTATTAATGAGCTTATCCTGGACACATGTTATTAACACACTTTTGACTGTCCCACACTTCCTCCAGAATCCCTGCTATCCTTTGGAGGATAGTAATTCTACACCCTCAAGCATCTACTGGAAGTCTCTCTAGTGGGGATGCTCAGATGGATCCGAACTTAATTTTAACTTAGGTCAAATGTTCAAGCTAGGTGTTATGGCACATGTACTGTCCTCCAAATACGTGGGAAGCTGAGGCAGAAGGATCACAAGTTCAACACCAGCCCTTACACAGCAAGACTGCCTCATTTAATCAGCCAATCAGTAATAGCATTATCCATGTAATTGAAAACTAATTCTATTCTCTAGAGGTGTTTGATCCACATTTGAAGACATGATTCTATTAGTTTTCATATTGTTGTTGATTCCGTAGTTAATCTCATAACTACTCCTTGGGTGGTCATGCTTCTGTCAATGAAGATTTTTAAACTTTATCTGGCTGGCTGGTTGCTCAGTGGAAGGTTGCCTTGGACTGGCTTGATTTCCTAGTCTTTAATTTCCCTGGTGAGCACAAACTTGCTTTCGCACTGAGAAGTCCTCAGGGGTGGGGCCTGGATCTGAGAAAAGACAGGTGTCGCCTTTCCTTGCTTTGGAAACGTCTGCCACCTCTCTTCTCCATTCTCCGCAGTGTTCCCTTCCAGAATTCTAACTGCATCACATGACAGGATTTCTCCTGATTCTTAGACTTGCTGTCATACAATCTATGTCTTTCTCTTGTTCTCTCCTTGCTGAACAGCAGTGAATTCTGCATCTGCCTTCATTAATTCTCTCTTGGGCTGTGACACACTCTGCCTCAGTCTCTCGAATGGTTTTAAATCTTTCTTATATTTTTAGTCTGGAATTCAATGTGGTTCTTTTTAACCTGCTAGGTTAATTTGATAGCATTTCCTCTATTCCTCTTTTAATCCTTTAAACATGTATTTATGCTGATGCTTTCACTACAGTCAGCCCTCGCATGCCATTTTGCAGTTGGTTATTTATGCTGAACATCATTGATAGTGTCTTAATTTCTTTTCCTTTCATCGTACATGATTCTTTTCTTTTTGAGCTCATATTGTTTGAAACTGGGTATGTAGGAAATATTCCTGATGTGGGTTTTAGTATATGTGTTACTTCCTGCCAGGTGCCTGAAGGAATTCTCACCATAAGATCATTTTAAAGGGCATCTTTGCCTCGAGGTGAATACTGAGCCACACAGATAGGATGTCTGCTAGCTCTGAGCTTTCTGGAATGCCAACTTTTTTCCTGTAGATCTGAATCAAGATTCAAGACTGACAAGCAAGCCTTTTCTTAGGGGTTTCCTTTTCAGTGTTTGTGGGAACCACCCTTTGAGATTCTCACTCAGGCGGATCACACTAGCATCAGGCTGCCTCCTGTCCATTGGAAGTCATGCAGAAAACCAACAGAGATGGAAAACCTGCTCTCAGGGAAAACGCCAACTCCGGCATGCTTCCTGATCTTAAGGGCATTGCACTTCTTTAACATGGCTGCTCTCTCTCTATCTCTCTGTCTCTCTCTCTGTCTCTCTCTCTCTGTCTCTGTCTCTCCTCTCTCTCTCTCTCTCTCTGTCTCTCTCTCTGTCTCTCTCTTTCTAGTTATACCTCCATTATCTACTGCAAGGACTAAATAAACACACACATACATACAAACTACATAGCATTTGGGTGTTGAATCACAAGCCTAGAGTATATAAAAGTATAGGTCAAACATGATCAGATATATGCAGGTACTTTATCACCTGTAAATCTGAAGATTTTGAGGCTACTAATGATTATGCTACATCACATACAATCGTCTCACAGGAAACCGTATCTAGGGATCAAGAAATCTCATGTATAATTCAGAGTCTGCAGCTAACAAACACTGCACATTGCCTCACCTGCTTCGGTACATACAGAAAAGATGACAGTGGAGATTTCAAAATGCTGCTGAGACCCTCAACCATGACAGGGTGAGGTCATGTCCCCTGACCCCCTCACACACAGAAAAATTACCCTTTTCCATTGGACATATGGATTATGGAAAGTACAAGCTCTGGCATAAAAACTATGCAAATCCCCAGACTAGGTAAAATTACATTTTCATTCCTTTAAGCGGGAGGAATCTAGAACTGTTATTCTTCAAAAACAAAATTAAACCAACAACATTTAGCCAAGAAGGTAATACCTTTTACTATGTAATAATAATAATAATAATAATAATAAGATTCCTGCACGTGTAATATGCCTGGTATTACTGTAGATGTTTTAAATAAGTGTGATTGTATTACTGACATGAAGAATTCAAAAAGCCAATTAACATTAAACACGTGAAACAGATCCTGACAGATCTAAGGAAGTTGGTACTAGGTTCCCATCCCATTGGTTATGTTGATAGTGATAATGGTGGTGATGGTGGTGATGGTGGTGATGATGGTGGTGGTGATGATGGTGGTGGTGATGATGGTGGTGGTGGTGGTGGTGGTGGTGATTTTGCCAACAGTGACAGCTAAAGTTCAAAAAAAAAACTTAGCACTGTTGCTCCCTCAACTGTAAGGTATGAAAAGGAAAGCTCGAACTGAAATACCTGAGAGGGATTAGAGCATGGAAAGGGGCATTTTTATTCCACCGTGTGGAAAGGAACCTGTATCTACATGATATTAACAGCCACATGTATACACAACATTAGTGTTTTGTTCTGGGCTCCCTCTTCAGCCCAGGCAGCACCTGAAGGACCACGGGGTTGCTGCCTGCAGACTCTAACTAGATCCGGTGTTCTGAGACCTGTCTTCACCCAGGTGTCCAGGAAACGAGGAATGAGCGAAAGCAATAGCAGGGAGAGAGGCACAGACGCAAGTCTCGGGAACCTGGTGGACCACCAGTCCTGAGTGTTGTGACAGAATGGCAGCCCACCTTGTCTTCTTTCCTACAAACCTGGCTGGGTGGAGCTAAGAAGAAAGGCAGCTTGGTCTCCTCTCTGAATAAGGTGAAATTTAAAGACCTGGCTACTCTCCCTACATTGAAATGTGTGGCAACAGGCCGCAAGAAAGCTGGTATTCCTCTTACACACATCATGTGTGTAAAACATCAGGGAACGAAGCTAGTCCAGTTAATTCCCACTGCACCATATGTCCTCCATGATGATGACAAAATCTAATAAAAGGTCGAAGGTATAGCCACTTTCCTGGGACATTAGAGAGTAGATTCAGAGCCCTAGTGAAACTGACCAGATGCCAGTCACACCCACTTGAACCCACCCACGGGTGACTATCCCAACCAAAATGAGAACATGATTTTAACCTTCAAAAATCTGGAAACTAACACCGATGGATGCTTTCAGCAGGACCTAAAAGGCTTGCAGTTGTCATTACAATAAAAAAGGACCTGATAGTCTTGCTGCCTAAGGGGTCATCTGAGGCACTGTGACTCTCTCTGCCAGAAGTACCTGAACATCCCTCAAGTCAGAACTCACCAAGATTCCCCACCCTTGTGACATGTGAGCCAATGCTGTATGTTCATCTCTTAGCACACTCATTTTCTCTAATTTCTTCATGTCTCATTTTTTTCCCTACATGCATACAACAGCCTGAAATCAAACCCTTCAAACATCATGAACATGTATCAAACATCATTTTGGACCTCATAAAATACATGATTATTATTTACCTTGTAAAACTTTAAAAAAAAGCCAATAGCAATTGAAACAGAAGACTTTTTAGTGTGTCCCTGTCGGGTAACTCTAAGTCCTCTGAATGAGTTCAACTTCAGTCACTCCGTCTTCCTAGGTCAGCATCCCTGTCTGAATCAGGTCTTTAATTAATGCTTTCTAAAGGCTGGGTTATAGCTCAGTACACTGGTGGAATGCCAGGCTAGCATTCACGAGGCCCTGTGTTTCCATGCCCATCCTACACAAGCTGGGAATGGTGTACACACCTGTGGTCCCAGCACCCGGGAAGCGGAGCCAGAAAGAGCAACAGTTCAAGTTCACCCTCAGCTATATCTAAAGTTCAAGGCCAGCCTGGGCTAAAAGTTTTGTACTGTACAGGTCTAGCTGCATGGATGTCATAGGTGAGTGGACTGATGGACAGACAAGCATCTTAGTGGGTAAGTTAGTGAGCTAACAGATTAACTGAGGCAATCCTACCACCACCACCAATTCAGACTCCAATAGGCCATCGTATTTCTTCCTTAGATGTTCTTATTAGTGCGATCACTCACAAACCATCGTTTCTGCCTGTTGTAAGCAGATAGCCTGATGACCTTTAGCAACTGTACCTGGTTGTGAGTCAGCATCCAGCCCAGTTTGAAAACGTTCTTTCTCCTCCGCTGCTGGCCATCATCAAGCCCACCTTGGCATCTCGGCAGGCTGCAGCCCATGAATTCTCTGCTAATCCTCTCCCCCTATCCTCAGATGGCTCTGTCTCTCTTATCTGATGTGTCTGGGGAGCGTATCCCTTAAGACACGAGCTTTCTTTTCTGAATATTTGTCTTTGGTTGTCACCAGTTCTCCCCTTTGCCCATTTATGTTCCAGTCCATCTTCACTACACGTTTGTCTCGGGATAGTGATCAAGAAGATCTAAGCTTGCAGGTTCCTTAGCTTATGTCTGTGTTGTGGCTTTTCTCAGTGATGAATTTGTGTGATCAAGTAAGCCAAATAAACTCTTTCCTTTTCCCCCCACCCCCCAAAAATCCATTCATTTAGGACCCACCTGCAGGTCTGCGGATCTGTTCCGATCAGAAATTAAATGAAATGCCAAATCTTTCATGGACACATGCTGAGAGTATCTACTTTTGTCCATGAGCAAAAGTGAGGGAATCACAAGCCTCTCTAAGAGCACAGAACACAGAACACAGAGCACAGAGCTGACTCTGTTGTGCCTGGCTTTACTTACGCTGTGTCATTATAGGGAACAGACCATTGCCCATTACTTATGCTGTGCCATTGTAGTGAACAGGCCACTGCCCACCAATGTCTTCATTCCAGCCTCAGAGCTACCTCACAGCTCACCAGTGAAGGCTGAACTTGTGATCTTATTTCTGAATCTGTGTCTCCTAGACTCTCTGCATCTATCTGTAGTGCCTTCATCTACCCAAACCAGAGAAAAGGAAGTCATGTTAGCCTTTACCCCTGGAAAACTAGCCCTCCTGAGTCCCATCAGCTTCATCTTTAGTGTGTATGCATGCATGTACATATGCATGAAAGTATATGTCACTTTGGGGAGCTGGGATCACACTCAAGGGCTTGCATGTGTAAGGCAAGCACTCTAAGGCTGAGTCGGACAGCAGTCCCTTGTTCCATAAATTTATCTTCAATTTCTTTGCTTCTCTTCATCTCCACAACTGTATTAATGAAAACCTCTTTCCCGCTCTGCTATCCTCTCTCGAACGGAAACCATCTCATCTGCCTTCCTTCAACCCTTTGACTTCCTATGATTTACTCTCCCCAGGATGACATATACCCCCTCCTTCCTTCCCTCCGTTCAAAGTCTTGCAAGGGCTTTTCATTTAAAAACAAAATCTGTGCTCGCTTCAGCAGCACATATACTAAAGTTGGAACGATACAGAGAAGATTAGCATGGCTCCTGAGCAGGGATGGCATGCAACTTAGTGAAGCATTCCATATTTAAAAAACAAACAAAAAATAAAAGAAAAAAGAAAAACGAAATCCTTAATGTTATCTTTTCTCCATTCCTTTAACACCCTTAGTATTTTTTAACCTATTTGTTATTTATTGTTGCTGCTATTGTTTTTTTTTTTTTTTTTGAAGTAATGTTCCTTATATCCCAGGCTAACCTCAAAAACCTTATGTAGCATAGAATGATCCCAAGTGGTGGAATTACAGCACCACGCTGAGTCTTTGAAATGCCGGGACTGACCTGGGAGCTTCCTGCATTCCAGGCAAGCTCTCTACACACTGAGGGACACCCTTCACCCCTCCTCCAGCATTCTCATCTGTTCTTCTGATCCAAGGACCTTGAATACTCTCTCTCCCTGATACAATAACTCAGCCTTCAAGCTAAGGTTAAATAGATCCTACTCACTGAGCAATGAGGGAATCTCCATTAAAGGGGGAAGCTTTCCAGCTAAACGAAAAGAGTAAGTGATGACCCTCTATTACACAGAATAGGGTTTATGGGTGGTGATAACGTATGCTAGAAAATTCCTGGAAAGGGTTCATCTAAAAGTTCTCACCGAGCACGCAAAAATGATGAGCCAGATGGTAAGCATGTGAGACCAATAGCTGACACACTAATTAGATTGATTTAATAATTTCATAATGGATGTACACATCAAAACATGTTGCAAATCTGAGTACACATTTTGTCAGTGGTACCTAAATAAAGCTACATCAATCCCCCACCTACTTCAGATTGAGAGAAATGTTTCTTATTTCCCAAGTCTAAAGTAAACCCCATTATTCTTTCTCACAATGCCTTGACTTGTAGCAGTTATCACAATGGCTAATTATGGGATTATTTTTGCTTTTATTAGTAGATGTTCATCTCCCCACTAGAAGCTCACCTCCAGGAGGGAAAGGATCATGTAAATTTGGCCACCTGGCCAAGACAATAGCCCAAGGCACTGTAGGCACTCAGCTGACATTCCATCAGCTGGTCACTGAATCCTCATTGCCTTATCAAGCTGGAACTCAGTGTTTTAAAGATAAACAAACTGAGACTGGAGAGGCTAAGCGCATTCATTCCCTTTGAAGACTGAACTAGTGGGTCATGGAAAGAGATGGTTATTAACGCAAACATGACTCCTAGCTTCTCTGTACCACCCCAGTGACAGGTCAGCCATCATTTCCATCATCCAAGGGAATTCAAGGACCGCTGAGCCTGGCCTGGAGAAACCAGCACACCATCAGACACTGGCATTTTCCAGTGCACGAAACCCCTGCACCTCTCCAGAGAAACCAGCTTTGTTTCTTACCTTATGAAACATTCCATTGTTTTTCACTGCCTGGAGACTCAACATCAGAAGAAACATCACTTGCCCTCCAACAGAACGGTACTCATGGATGAGATACCCAGATGAGGACGACTCAATCCCGAGACTTCACATGGTGAAGATGAGTAAGTGCTCTGAGAAAGGCAGACGCCCTGCTGGACCACAGCTTTGGTGTTGCTCAGGATGCACACCTGCCTGTAGTTCCCAGCAAAGTGCCAATCATCCATCCAACAAACCCTTGGTAAGCACCAAGGATCTACCTGGTCACTATGCTTGGCAATGGAGGTGAATCAAAAACTACCATGTATCCAAACACAAAGCAGCAATTGCCCATGTCATGTGCAAAGAAATGAATGAGCAAACCTACATAGTGGGTGTGTCACACTTCTCTGACTGAGGGGTCAAAAATCTGGACTGTCTGTGGCCCTGGATCTGTGTTTCTGTAATAGTAACACTAGTGAACCAATCTTGTTTCTTTAAAACCACTGTACTCCATTATAACGAAGCTCCCACATTCCCACTGTCTAAGTCATGCTGGCTCATTCTCTCTCTCCCTCCCTCACTCCCTCTCTCCCTCTCACTCCCTCTCCTTCCTCTCTCCTCCTCTCTCTCCTATTCCCCTCCCTCCCTCTCTCTCTCTCCTTCTCCCTCCCTCTCTCTCTCCTTCCTCTCTCCTTCCCACCCTCTCTCCCTCTCCTTCTTCTTCTCTCCTCTCTCCTTCTCTCCCTCTCCTCTCTTCATGATTATGACAAAACCATTCACTCCTCTTGCTTCCCCTCGGGCTTCTGCCATCAATGAAGGACAGCATCTGTGTGCTTTGTCCTGTGACTTTTTCTACAATAAAGACAGAACAAACCTGACTCCAGGCAAGACTTAGGTTTGCTGAGATAGCTAAATTAAATTTTGACTCTATAGAACAGTGGTTCTCATCCTTCCTAATGCTGAGTCCCTTTAATACAATTCCTCATGTTATGGTGACTCCCAACCTTAAATGTAACTTTGCTACTTTTATGAATGAATCATAATGCAAATATCCATTTTCTGATGGTCTTAGGTGATCCCTGTGAAAGGGTTGTTCAACTCCCAAAGGGGTCATGACCTATAGGAAGAGAACCACTTTCTTGAAGGGAGCACAGCTTGCCCTGGGTCTCCTGCTAATGCACTCCTCACCAACAAGCTAAGCAGTTTACCTTTGAATTATGTAGCTGGGCATTCGAACACTCACTCCAAATCCCTCTACCCCAAATCAAATTCAAGAAAGTCTATACCACTCCATCTTGTAATTCACACAGGAGCAATGGCATGCTGGCCCAAGGGCCTCAGAGGCAGAGTCAGCACCATCTACCAATTGGTTAAGAGAGTTGTTTTATGAAAAAATTCAATGTCTTTAGGGACTCTATAACCAGAATACATGCCACAAGAGAAACCAGGACCCTGAGGAATGAGAGAATCCCTTTAGGCTTTTGTGGACAGATCTCTATGACATCAGGACAGGACTGTAAAAGGAGAGTGGGCTTCACATCCTCAAAGGTTTTTTCTCAGGGAGCACTCAGTTTCTTCTGCAATCACTGACACTTAACTGTCTTCCTGTCTGAGGCAGCCCAGCCCCAGTTTTCGGTCTTCTGTCTGGATCAGTGGAGATCCCCAGGGGGTTGGAGACCCCCACCCACTAGATCACGTACATCCATGGGCATGGGGTTCCTGTCTTCTCTAGACTGCGCTGCCCTCCGGATGCCTCTGCTATCAGTACAGCAGCTGTCCTGGGCCATGGTACCTCACGTTTGCAGGGCTTTGGACCTCACCCATTCACCAACATTCAGAGCACGACCCCTTCCCTGAAACACTGCCAGCTCCTCTGTGTGCACACAAGCCCACGTCCTCATTAAATGCTTCCTTTCCAAATCTCTTTCACCTCTAATACCCTGAAGTCATCTCTGAGATTGTTTCAATTATAAACCCACCTGAAACGATCAGGACGCATGGGAGTAATATTCATGTTACACCAGGATTCTTTGGGAGGATTTAATTGAAGAGCATAAAATCTTAAACAGTACAAATAATCTCAGCTAATTTTGGTCCAGGCCAGATGACAAGGCAAGTGAGCATGAATTAAAATTACAGATAAACACATTTGGAACAGATGTCGGGAAGAACTTTCTTCCAACACCCAAAGTCATAAACATGAAGCGAAACCCTCCAAAGTCATTGGCGATGCTGAAGAAACAATTAGAGCTGATTATGGGGGAAATAAAACTCCGAGGCGTGTGTGAGGATGCCAAGATGGGCCGAGTGATTGGTGTGCTTCCTGGAGCAGTCTTGAGAATGCATGGTCAAGATTATTAGCATTTTTCCCCACCAGCTTTTGAGTGAGAGCACCAGAAATCCATGGGCAATATTTCCCGCTGGGTCTACATTCATTCCTTCATTGCCTTTTTCCAGGAAGGAGCATAGCTGCCACCCAAGTGTCCATTGTGCCTCTCCACCCAGTGACTTCGGAAGTCAGGCCACTGCTATGATCATTGCCTTAAAGTAATGAGCATAAACAAATTTCACCGGTGGCTCTGAGATACCAGAGGAAAAAAAGCTACAGGAGTCAGTCAGGGCCACTCTGGGTGCTACACAGGTGACTGAGACCTGCAGACCCAGCAACAGCAAAGAGCCCCCAGCTATGCCCATTGCATTCGATGCCAGGCATGTGTCTTCCTAAACTGTCCTATAGTCCTTTTCCAAGGTACATAGGCTGCACCAACAGCCTTGAGGATTGAGCTGCCTGATCAGCTGGATCCTTTATCTTCCGTAAAGACAGAAGGAACTATTCACAGCATTTGACGTAACCCAAGATTTTAAAGAAGCAAGTTACCCAAGTGCCTGGTCTAAATTCCAAGTCAGCTGATGCACTGAACACTGCAGATCACAATACAATGCTATACTTAACCATGAAGTTTCAGATTCAAATTCTACAAAGATAAAACACACACACACACACACACACACACACACACACACACACATAACCACAAACTCAATGTAAAACAAAGTCCTGTATCTTCCATCTGGAATAGTCATTAGTCATTGGAGCAGTAGACACATAAGAAAATGTATATCACTAATTAAAAAAACAATAAACAAAACAACACACTCCCTGTCTTTAACTGAAGTTTAGGCGCTCAGCCCAGTGCTTGGCTGTGGTCACTGGGTTTGAGGAATAGATGGGAGATAAAATGGGGTGTATGTAGATGGGCGAGAGAAGGGGAAGGAGGGGGAACTGGAGTTGGTATGTAAAATGAAAAAATTCAAATTAAAAAATAACATTAAAGCCAAATTAATGATTTATACCTTGAAGAGTTAAGTTACAACTCAGAAAAAAATGTTTTTAACACTATCATATCTGTGAAATCTGGATATTCTCTGTATATTTCACAAATATGATAGTGTTAAAAACAGAGAATATCCAGTGTTGAAAATGGTATCATTTAAAGTCTTGACTGTAAAAACCACAGAACAGACCCCATCATCAAAAGGTCTGCCCTGTCCCTTACATTAGAGATGTCAAAACATCTGAGCATTTAAAACAATGTTATTTGTTAAGTTGGATATCTTTATGGACATTGCATAAACACTGGCCTGAAGATGGAGGGGACAGTTCTTGCCAGTGCCCAGTTTATGCCTCTTGGATAAGGTGGCTTACCCGAGTCTTATGAGAATAAATCTTAGAAAATGTCAAACTCCCAAAGCAGGTATGAGAACAGCTTCAATTAAAACTTTCCAGAAGTGACAGCTCTGGGGACAACATCCTCGGCGTACAGAGCTGACATTTCTCTGAGACAGAGATGAAATGCAAGTTGGAAGCCCCTCTACGGAAGTGTTTGGAGACAACAGCCATTTGGCCATTAGCAATCACTGCTCATTGATATCCCTTAATATAAATGGACTCAACTCACGTAGGAAAAGACACAAGCTAACAGATTGGATACAAAAACAGAATCCATTTTTCTGCTACATATAAGAAACACACCTCAACCTCAAAGACAGATATTGCCTCAGAATAAAGGGTTGAGAAAATATTTCCAATCAAATTGACCTAAGAAACAAGCTGGTGTAGCTATCCTAATATCTAACAAAATAGACTCCAAACTAAAATCAATCAAAAGAGATAAAGAAGGATATTTCATAGTTGTCACAGGAAAAATCCAACAAGAAGAAATTTCAATACTGAAGGCCTATGCCCAAAATACAAGGGCACCCTCATATGCAAAAGAAACACTACTAAAATTTAAATCACACATTAAACCCCATACACTAATAGTGGGAGACTTTAACACCCCATTCTCACTAATGGACAGGGTTACCAGTCAGAAACTTAACAGAAAAATAAGAAAACAAACAGATGTTATGATCCAAAGAAACTTAACAGATATCTATAGAAAATTCCATCCAAATATAAAAGAATATACCTTCTTCTCATCACATCATGGAACAGATACAACAATAATGTATTAACCTCATGTATCTTATCAGATCACCATGGCTTAAAATTAGAATTCAATTGAAAAAAATTCTACCAATAAAAAAAATTAGAACTCAACAGCAACACTAATTTCAAAAAGCCAAGAAACACATGAAAATTAAACAAGGCTTACACGAATTACCAATGGGTCAAGAAAAAACTGACGGAAGAAATTAAAGACTTCCTAAAATAATGAAAATGACTATACAACATATCCAAATTTATGGGACACAATGAAAACAGTGTTAAGAGAAAAGTTCATTCCACTAAATGCCTACATAAAGAAGCTGTAAAACCCTTATACTAGTGAGTTAAAAGAATACCTGAAAGTTCTAGAACAAAAAGAAGCAAACTCACACAGGAGAACTAGATGGCAGGAAATAATCAAATTGAGAGGTAAAATAAACAAAATAGAAATAAAAAAACAATACATAGAATCAATGAGACAAAGAGTTGGTTCTTCAAGAAAATCAACAAAATAGACAAACCTTTATCCAAACTAACCAAAAAGCAGAGAGAATACCCAAATTAACAAAATCAGAAATGAAAAGGGGGACATAAAAACAGACATTGAAGAAATCCAGAGAATCATGAGGTCATACTTCAAAAACATGTACTCCACAAAATTAAAAAACTTAAAAGAAATGGACAATTTTCTGAATAAATATAATTTACTAAAATTAAATCAAGATGAGATAAGCAAATTTAATAGACCTATAGCTGCTAAAAAAAAAAAAATAGGAACAGTCATCGAAAGTCTCCTAACCAAAAAAATCCCAGGGCCAGATGATTTCAGCTCACAATTCTACAAGATTTTCAAAGAAGAACTAATAACAATACTCCTCAAATTTTTCCACACAAGAGAAACAGAAGGAATATTGCCAAACTCTTTTTACAAGACAACAGTTACCCTTATACTCAAACCACACAAAGACATTTCTAAGAAAGAGAATTACAGACAAATCTCACTCATGAACATTGATGCAAAAATACTCAATAAAATACTGGCAATCCAAATCCAAGAATACAGAAATATCATCAACCATGAACAAGTAGGCTTTATCCCAGAGATGCAGGAATAGTTCAACATACAAAAAAAAAAATCTGTCGGGGGCTGGAGAGATGGCTCAGAGGTTAAGAGCACTGTCTGCTCTTCCAAAGGTCCTGAGTTCAATTCCCAGCAACCACATGGTGGCTCACAACCATCTGTAATGGGGTCTGGTGCCCTCTTCTGGCCTGCAGGTATACACACAGACAGAATATTGTATACATAATAAATAAATAAAAAATTTTAAAAAAATCTGTCAATTTAATTCACAATGTAAACAAATTAAAAAAAAAAAAAACACATGATCATCTCCTTAGATGCTGCAAAAGCCCATACAACATCCCTTCATGATAAAGGTTTTGGAGAGAGCAGTGATACAAGGAACTTACCTAACCATAATAAAGGCAATATACAGCAAACCAACAGCCAACATCAAACTAAATGGAAAGAAACTCAAAGTGACACACTGAAATCAGAACAAGACAAGGTTGTCCACTCTCTCAATATCTATTCAATACAGTACTTGAGGTCCTAGCTAGAGCAATAAGACAATAAGCGGTGATCAAGGGGATCCAAATCAGAAAAGAAGATGTAAAACTCTCACTATTTGCTGATGATATGATAGTATACTTAAGTGGCCTCAAAAATTCTTCCAAGGAACTTCAACAACTCATAAACACCTTTAGTAATGTAGCAGTATACAAGATTAACAAAAAAGGTAGCCCCTCTTTAAACAGATGATAAATGGGTTGAGAAAGAAATCAGAGAAACATTACCTTGCACAAGAGCCACAAATAACAAAATACCTTGGAGTAACTCTAACCAAACAGGTAGAAGACCTGTATGACAAGAACTTTAAGTCTTTGAAAAAGGAAATTGAAAAAGACACCAGAAAATAGAAAGATCTTTCATATTCTTGGGTAGGTAGAATTAACATAGTAAAAATGGCAATCTTACCAAAAGCAATATACAGATTCAATGCAATGCCCAGCAAAATCCCAGCAAAATTATTCACAGACATTAAAAGAATGATATTCAACTTCATATGGAAAAGAAAAAAAAAACAGAATAGCCAAAACAATTCTGTAAACTAAAGGAATTTCTGGAGGCATCACAATCTCTGACTTCAAATTCTACTACAGAGCTATAATACTGAAAACAGCCTGGTACTGGCATAAAAAAGGAAAGGAGGACCAATGGAACTGAATTGAAGACCTGGATATTAATCCACACACCTTCAAACACCTGATTTTTGACAAAGAAGAAAAAATATCAAATGGAAAAAAGAAAGCATACTAAACAAAAGATGCTGGCATTACTGGATATCAACATGTAGAAGAATGAAAATAGATGCATATCTATTGCTATGCACAAAACTAAAGTCCAAATGGATCAAAGACCTCAAAGTAAAACCACCCACACTGAACCTCATAGAAGAGAAAGTAGGAAGTACACTTGAACACATTGGCACAGGAGACCACTTCCTAACTATAACCTCAGTAGCACAGACACTGAGAGAAGCAATTAATAAATGGAACCTCCTGAAACTGAGAAGCTTCTGCAAAGCAAAGGACATGGTAAACAAGACAAAACGACAGCCTACAGAATGGGAAAAGATATTCACCAACCTCACATCAGACAGAGGACTGATCTCCAATATATATACAGAACTAAAGAATTGGTCATCAAAAAACAAATAATCCAATAATAAAAATGGGGTATGAACCTAAACAGAGAACTCTCAACAGAGGAATTTAAAATGACTGAAAGACACTTAAGGAAATGCTCAAGATCCTTAGTCATCAGAGAAATGTAAATCAAAACAACTCTGAGATTCCATCTTACACCTGTAAGAATGGCCATGATCAAAAACACTGATGACAACTTATGCTGGAGAGGTTGTGGGGTAAAGGGAACACTTCTGCATTGCTGGTGGGCATGCAAACTGCTACAGCCCCTTTGGATATCAGTATGGCTATTTCTCAGAAAATTAGGAAACAACATCCTGAAGATCCAGAAGTACCACTTTTGGGTATATACCCAAAAGATACTCAGTCATACCACAAGGACATGAGCTCAACTATGTTCATAGCAGCATTGTTTGTCATAGAAAGATCCTGGAAACAATCTAAATGCCCTTCTACTGAAGAATGGATAAAGAAGATGTGGTACATTTATACAATAGAGTACTATACAGTAGAAAAAAATAGTGACATCTTGAAATTTGGGGGCAAATGGATGGAGCTAGAAAACATCATTTTGAGTGAGGTAACCCAGACCCAGAAAGACAATTATCATATGTACTCGCTCATAAGTGGTTTTTAAACATAAAGCAAAGAAAAACCAACCTACAATTCACAATCCCAGAGAACCTAGACAACAATGAGGACCCTAAGAGAGACATACATGGATCTAATCTACAAAGGAAGTAGAAAAAGACAAGATCTCCTGAGTAAATTAGGACCATGGGGATCATGGGAGAGGATAGAA
Source organism: Arvicola amphibius (assembly GCF_903992535.2). NCBI lineage: Eukaryota > Metazoa > Chordata > Mammalia > Rodentia > Cricetidae > Arvicola > Arvicola amphibius. The sequence goes on from NC_052058.2 coordinate 127,245,999, forward strand.
GGGAGGGAGTAAGGAAGGAGAGCAGAGAAAAATATTTAACTCAATAAACACAATTTAGAAAAAGGAAAAGTACAGTATCTCGTAAAGGATTAAGTAGTCTACCTACCACTTCTGCATGAATTAAAGTAAGATGCCTTCCTCTGGGTGGTTCCTGTGTCAGGTGATTGACATCAGACCTTCAGCCAAGCCAGACATTGACCAGACTTCACTGAATGAACCTTTACTGCCAAACAGCTATGTTTAACTGGATTAGCTTTTAAAAGTTTGGAATATATTCATCCAGGCACAAGACATAATCAGGAATAGGTTTTGTCCTATCTACATAACACACATCCAATCCCATATGGATCTTCCAGGTCCTCTAGCACAAGGTAATGCAGAAATTGATTGATTATTGATTAGAAGTGTGTTGCAGGCCTCAGAATTTCATGAACAACATCATGTCAATAGCAAAGGTTTAAAGAAAGTGTTTCCTATTACATGATAACAAGCTAAGGAGATTATAGAGAGATGTCCTACTTGCTCTTTCTATAACCAAACACCATTGCCTGCAGAGAGTAACCCAAAGGGTACTCAAAGGAATGAGATCTGGCAGATGGATGTGTTCCACTTTACAGAATGCGGAGAATTAAAATATGTACACCACACCATAGACACATATCCAGGTTTTCAATGGGCAACTGTGCTGAGCTCAGAAAAAGCTAATTCAATAATCACACATTTATTAGAAGTTATGGCCATCATGGGTATTCCTGCACAAATAAAGACAGACAATAAACCAGCATATGTATTTAAAAAATGAAACATGTTTTTTGCTTATTATAAATATTATTTAAATATAATGGTTATATCAAATAACCTACAGGTCAGGCAGTTATAGAAAGGTCAAATCGAACTATAAAGGATATGCTAAACAAACAGAAAGGGAAAGAAAATATCCCCAGAAACAAATTGCATAATGATTTATTAACCTTGAATTTTCTTAATGCTAATGAGAAAGGAACAACAGCAGCAAAGAGACATTGGATAATGGGGAAAAAAAACCTTCTGAATTGAATCATCCAGTGTATTTCAAGGATGTGTTGACCTCACAATGGAAATCAGGAGATGTGCTACATTAGGGAAGGGGTTTTGCTCTTGTTTCCATAGGAGAAAAAAAATCTATGAATACCATCAAAATTAATAAAGATTCACTTTGAAAAAGAGAAATCTTTTGAGAAAGAGAAATGACAGCTCACCCACAATGGTGACAACCAAACAGGTGGTAAGGTAAGCATATAGGGTTGGGGCAGGGTTCTGCTCTTCTCTTTACAGGAAAATACACATCTTCAAAAATTCAAGAGATCCTGGATGTTTGGATGCTGACAGAAGGAAAAATAACTATCCAAAAAAGATTATCAAGAAAAAGGATGCCGGGTGGTGGTGGCACACGCCTTTAATCCCAGCACTCGGGAGGCAGAGGCAGGCGGATCTCTGAGTTCGAGGCCAGCCTGGTCTACAAGAGCTACTTCCAGGACAGGCACTAGAAACTTCAGGGAAACGCTGTCTCGAAAAGCCAAAAAGAAAAAGAAAAAAGAAAATGGAATATGACTTATGAGGACAGGTGTTTAAGACATATACATTGATATATATAGATAGATAGATAGATAGATATATATATATAGAGAGAGAGACAGAGAGACAGAGAGACAGAGACAGAGAGACAGAGAGAGACAGAGACAAAGAGAGACAGAGAGACACAGAGAGAGACAGAGACAGAGAGACAGTCAGAGAGAGACAGAGACAGAGCTGACTTTGGAGTTGGACAATGGCTCTGTCCTTCTCTAAATCCAAGCCTGTTGTTAAAGGGAACATTCAGAGTTTCTGTCTCATGTCAGGATCCATCTGGTATGGGACAGAAGGAAGACTTTAGGAAAATTTTCACTTTCTCCATGTTTATTTTGTCTATATCGTATTCTTCATTGAATGTATATTTATATAAATAATGTTTAAGTTTTCCACAATGAACATTGGAGTTTCCTACAGATCCTTTTCCTGCAGTAACCTTTGAAGTTTCCAGGAAGAAGATGGGGCCCCACAGCAACAACTCTACCTAGTTGAGATGACATCATGATGCTGATAGCGCTACTACAAGACCGGTTTTGAGGTACCAGCCGCTGAAATGGTGCACTTTCTCATGACATTCTGGCCAGAACTGCAAATAAGAACTTTGGAAAAAACCCTATCAACTGCTGGGAAATCATTTGCAGCTATACTAGACAATAATCTTGAAACTTAACCATCACTTTACTTTTACAGGATCCCATATAAAGATCATCACCCCATGACAACTGAAAGCAGTTCTAGAAAATGACATCTGCTCTCCCAACATAGTTTGTCCTCAGGGTTGGGAACACTGTTTAGGGGTTGTTGATTATTACTTGTATAAGGTAGGGTTGGAATAGACGCTATGCTGGCTCAAAAAAAGCGGGGGGATCAAATTGGATAATAGATAATTTAGTGTAAACTTATTCACAGTAATAATAATAGTGGGTAATAAAGTGAATACTTGTGAGCTATTATTTATGGATAATTTACATTGGTACAGTTTTGTATATTGATACAAGTTCAAATTATATTTGTTATTTCTGTTTATAATATTTTTACACCTATGCAAAGTTATTCTGTTAGATTGTATACATGCATCTTTCTACCTCTGTTTAGGACATTTTGTATATTGATACAACTTTTAGGATATATTTTTGTATTGCATTATATATTATTCTTACCTCTGATCAAGATACTTATACACTGTTTACATTTTGAGGTCATTGTACTCATTTGCTACACATTTGTTTGCAGATTATTTAATATTCTGACATGAAGTCTTAGTCTTTAAGTTATATAGGTATTAAATATTATAGCTCAATAGTTGGTCACGTTTGTTATACATATAGTCAGATTAATTAGGTTCTTTAGATACATTAAGATTGAATTCTGCCTAGATAGGTAATTTTCAACCACTTCAAGGATCTGTAGAACATGGTATTTAAATAAGTCAGGGTTCTGCTGACAATCTAACAATCAATTCCCGAGAGAATGTTGAGCACTGAAGACACTTCACTAAGAGTTTGTTTTCTTCTTGGCACAATTGGCCTTTGGCAAGTAACTGTCCATGCCTCAACCATTGACAAAGTACATGGTATCCGAACTAGATAAGCAGGGACACAGGAAAAAGACGGCCAAAACTTGCCAAGATAGAGTAAGATGGTTCTGAAAATTTTCCTGCCGCTGAAAATGGTCTGTCAGTTACGCTAGGTCTTAGCCAAAGTTGGTTGCTTCAACATTGCCAATGAGACTCTGAATGATTGCTCAGATAGCCAACTGTCTCTGCCATATACTGCTCACTTTGGAAGCTGCTTGATTGCACTTACTGCCTACTCAAGTAATATTATCTCAATTCTCAGACCTTCGATGGGGTTGAAGATTAAACAGTTATAGTTACCATCCTCTTATGGTTTAGCTAAGCCTATTTCTGATGCAAGACTTAGACTCTTTGGAATAGAATGCCTATTAAAACATTTATCATGTGTTCCTTGCTTAATATTGTTTATCGTGGCTGTAATTTTATACCTGATATCTGTTCCTATTGTATATAGTTTTATATTGGGTCTGGATTGTTCTTATTAAACCAAAGAGGGAGGTGATGGGGAATCTCTGCCAACCAATTATCTTTAAGAGGTGGGACCAAGTTAGGGTGTGGCTTTCTGGGACCTGGAGAAAAACAGTGCTTGACCCAGCTGCCCTCTCTCTGTGTGGTTCCCTCACAGCACAGCTGAGCTTGGACTTCTCGTTTCTGTTTCGTGAATTTTTTCCTTATAATAAATAAAAATATAATTGTTTTATCTTTTAGCTAGCCTGGTTATTTCCTGAATCGAGCTAACTTCTACACCAACTAATTCTGAGTGAAAAATTCACAGAGGAAGCAATGCTTGAGCTGACATTTGCAGATAGCAGAGTCAATTTGGTAAAGAAGGGGATTCCAGAAAGAAGAAATGTAATAATTTCTGCCCCAGGAATTAATTAGCAGTCAAGTGTCACATGTTTGAGTCTTTCTTCTTTAAAAGGAACTTTGTATATGAAGCTGTTATTAGAAGTTAGAATTTGTCATGAGCCATTATCTATGAATAGGGAATTGGCAATTAAATTCTGAGACATGAAATCTAAATAAAATGTCAAGAGATGGGCTAGAGAGGTTTAACAGTTAGGAGTACTGGCTATTCCTGCAGAGGATCCTAGCTCAGTTCCCAGCACATATACATGCACACACAGCATACATGCCAGCCTTATACCCATAAAATAAAATAAAATGCGTGAATCTAAACAATGTATTTTTTAAAATTAAAATTTGTTAATTTAAGGAAAGTAAAGATAAAGAGGATTTGCCATACTTCCAAGAAGCCCCCTCTCTGAATCTTTTCTGAACAGGAACTTTAGTTCCCATGGAAGATGCAGAATTTGGAACACACAAAAAAAAACTCTAACCTATATGAGCATTTCCAAAGGAAAACTCATACCCTCTCCTTCCAGATATTTAACAGAGAAGAGAGCATGCATGGAGGCAAAAAGGAAAGCCCTCAGCTCCACAGCTTGGCCCTCACTAAGGTGGACTCTATGAAGTCTGCCCCCACCTCTTGTTCCTCTGCACCTGAACCAGAACTGGCAAAAGCTACCACAGTGCTTCCTGTGGGAGCCAGGTGCGCCCGTGGGACACACCCTGCCAGCAGTCTTGCTGATAAAGGGTGTGGGCACCAGACAAGCTCAAACCGAGGCAGGACCACCTATTGTAATGTAGGTCAGAACAGTGAAATTCCTCTTGAGTTTCTGTGCCCTGATCAATGTTCTGCTCTAAAGAAGCCATTAATCAGGAAGGATCTGCAGAAGGAGAAGCCCACCTGGCACCTCAACAAGCAACCAGTGATGGGTTTTGCAGTAAATTGTAAGGCCTACCTAACAACCTTATTGGTTCCCAATAAACGCATCTCTCTGAAAATTCAACTCTATATTTAGGCATTTCAAAGATCTCCCAGCTGCAAATAAGTCCTATGCTCTTCCCTCGGAAAGGAGACACACCCAGGAGGACGCTCAGGAGACTCCAAAAGTTAAAAAATCCCCAAAGCTCAAACACTTAACAGGCTTAGGAGGCTCAGAAAGAATGAGCCCCTCACCCATGATCCTGGGCGCGACACCTCGCCCACCTCCCATGAGCAGCCCCAGCCATGTTTCTATGACTTACTCCAATAAACTCATTGGTTCACCAAGATAGACTTGGGTGGAATTATTTCTTCAATTATTTCTTCGGAGTGTCTCCAGTGCCCTATCTGGAGTGGACAGAGGTTTGTTCTCATCTCCCGGGGAAAAGTCATGGACAGCAGAGGCAGAGAAACCGGGGCACAAGGGGCACCATTATCTGTCCCTCGTTCTACAGCCATTCTTAGAGAGCAATGAGATTTTACAGAGCTGAACCAACCACTGAGAGCAATCACAACTTCAGATGAAAACGCATCAAAACAGTGGACGTTTCCCACACATATCAGAAGGTGCTGAGTACGGAGCCAGCCAATCAGGACCCGCTAAGAGGCATGCCTATAAATAGTTCCGGACTCAGCTGTGCCGGCTCACACACCTACACTCCTGTGTTCTTTTGTGTCTTAGGAGCAGCATTAAGAAAATATAACAGAAAACTGCTCTGTGAAAGCTAAAATGTTTACTTTGTAACTCTTTAGAGAAAGAAAGAAAAATGTTGCTAATGCTTTCTAGAAAAAACGGAGGATGAGGAAGGAGGGCGGCGCAGTGGGGAGGGGGGAGGAGGAGGCGAGAAAAGGGATTAAATGTGAAGTGACCCAAGCTAAACTGTTAGACTCTGGGTCCTCCTTTACTCGGAAAGCACAAAAATCCTGTTAGGGCGGCTCTACCCCCGTGGCTATTGGAGAATGGGAGGTGCTTGGAATAGGCACAGTTATGACATAGTAGCTACATTTAACGGGATTAGTGGGTTAAGATTTTGAATGCATTCTAGGTTCTCCTAACCCACCTAATTCTCCCTGGGGGAGAATTTCAGGAAAGCATCCATTTATGAGCTAACAACTGAACACATAAGAATAAATTTGGTAAAGAAAGAGGGTCCAGGAAGAGAAAAGAAAACAATTCCTGCCTGAGAATTAATCGGCAAGCATGCTTATTTGACGTCGTGAGTCATTCCGAGAGAGCACTGGCCCATGGACAAGGCAGGCAGGGAGGAGCACTGCTCAGCCCCACTCCGGGAGAAAATGTAATAATGATAGTAATGGTTGTTATTCCAGGCGCTATCATTTCCTTCAATACAGAAGCCACTGCTTATTGGATGTCTGTCCCACGCTGGGCCGTCTGCTCGTGCTCCCGCGTTATCCCATTTAATCTTCCCAGCAGTCTTATGAGGGGGATACTATTATTATCCTCATTTTGCAATTGCGGAGCCGATCTCAGAGAAAGGTAGATGGGCTCCGCAAGTCTCTGAAACCAGGGAGGGATGAGCAAGGCAAGCTGCCATTGGCACCACTGTTCATCAAAGCTCCGCGCCAACCTCCAGCCCCGCCCAGAAGCCTCCAGCAAGCTCGCTCACCTCGGCAGACTCTACAGCACTGATTCTCCGGAAGAATGTGATCCTTTTTGGAACAGTTCAAAGGAGGGCAAGCTTCTGTAATCTTTACCAAGACTCCATCCTAGAAGCCAAATACCAGGAAAGAGTTAGTTCAGGTCCAGAGTCAATCACAGGCGCTTCTAATGGTTTTTGTTACTAGATTGCAAAGGTGACCAACGGGTACCTAGAGCCTTTTCCGGAATTCCACTGAGAAAGACAATCCCACAAGTCAAACTGATGAGTCCAGGGAGAGAAAGCAGGCTTTCTTTCTAATATCAAAACAGCCTGGGTTTCAACAAGTTCCAGTCATTTTTTTTTAGTCTCTTTTTCAATGCAAAGGGATGCCCATGGGACGTGCTGATAATTTGCAACAGCTGACAGCTAAGTGTGGCGGCCTCCTGTGTCAGGGCCCGAGTTCTATGCTGTAAATTGCAATAGCTCACTTTGTGCAACCCGTGTTACGTACAACAGGCTCCGGGGAAGCATTTCCCACATTCCACAGGCCACAGCCTGGTCCCAGACATCGACAGGACTTCTTCCTAGTTCTCAGAGAACTCACAATTCAGATGGAATGAGACATCTAATTCCTAAGCTAGGAGCTTTAATACACTACAGAAATTCCTTTTAAAATGTGCTCTAATAAATGCAATATAATATGCTACACAGTGTCATCAGCTCTGACCAAACAGGGAGAAATAATGAAGGGGCCACATTGGAGGGAACTTGAGTAACTGAGTAAGAAAGAGATTTTACAGGTCAAGATTGTAGACAAGGTACGTGGGCATGAAAGAACATCAGACAGATAAAAAACAATAGATTTCCTATGACTATAAATACCATAATTCGCAACGATGTTAAATATTCAGCCACTGTACACTGATGGCTGAATCTAAGGTCCTTCCTGCTGGTGTGAGTGGTGTCTGCATTTAGTTTTATGCCGAAATTTTAAAATTAGCCTATTAATTGCGTTCTTTTAAAAGGTTGGAGACACTTTATTTAAAGCATTTAGTTTTTCTCTCCCATTCTTTGCAAGGATGTTTAAGACAGCCAAGAAGAGGAGCCTTGCTTTAGTCAAATGCAATCCCAAACAGAGGTTGGTCAGGGGACAAGACCGAGCTACACAGCCAAGAGAGACAGGTCCATGTTTTATGTTTTCTAAGAGACTTGCCAATCCCTTGACCCCCTCCCCCCCGCCCCATTCTCCATTTGACAGAATGGACACTCATCCTAGAGATGTGCACAGATAAAACATTAAATGCCAGATATATATAGGAAACACAGACTCTGGTGTGAGTGCCATCATGTTGGTAGCACAAGGTGAGCCACAGACATCAGCTACTTGTCTCAGGGTAAGTTATCATCAACATTCCTTCCTCTTCTTTCTGGAAGTTTCCGACACAGCCAGCCTCACCCTGGCATTCTGTCTCCTATCTTTTTTCTCTGGTGCTCTTTCCAAACGCTTACTTTTCCCAAGATTCCCTGAGGGACCGACCCTAAGATTCAAACGCTTGATCCTGCTTGTTCAGTCCTCTGCTTCCACCAGAGTCTACTCTCATTCTTCAGGTCAGATGACAGAGGCGCGTATCTAACCGCAACAGCAAATGATAGGTCTAAAACAGCTGTCGAGATCGGAGTCAAACAGTTAGCACAAGGCAACAGATGCTAAGCACCTTCCTGTCAGGAACTGCACTGACCGTAAAGAGAAATAAATGACTCACTATCAACTCCAAGCCTCTCATCCCGCTGTAATATACTGATTCTGTGACATTGCCTCAGCGTCGATAAGAACGGCTAAATATTTTTTTAACCAAACTAGGCTCCCATATCCAAGTTCTGGATGCTTTCCTAACATCCTAACATTGGATCATTTCCGACAGAGGGCACATGGATCATTGCATCCATTCAGAAAGCTGGAAGCTACCATCAAGTTCTACAACCCTGTGACAAGAGCCAAAGCCCATGGCTGGGTAGTATATGATGCCTATACATACGAAATGAACAGTCTCTGAGTTATAATTCATGTTCAGGCTATATGTGACCTCTCATCTGAATTCTCCCTTGCTCGAGTTCTTCCCACCCACCATCTATTGCATCCACAGTCTGATGAGTCCTGCACTCCCTGAACAGGTCACTCATGCTGAAAGCCTTAGTGCACAGTCAGCTTCTAGGATGACTCAAATTAAGACTATTAATGAGTTTCACTATTCCACTAACGCTGTTATCAAAATACTAACTGCTAAAAAACTCATCTCTGGGTACTCAGATTCCGGATGATTATTTCCTTGCATTTTTCTTTCTAACTCCAAAATTTTGTAGCATGTTTAACAAATATGTGTGCATGTATATATGTATATATATATATATATATGTGTGTGTGTATATATGTATAAATAGAGATACATGTGTGTATATATACCTTCATTTTTTTTTTTTTGGTTTTTTCGAGACAGGGTTTCTCTGCAGCTTTTTTGGAGCCTGTCCTGGAGCTAGCTCTTGTAGACCAGGCTGGCCTCGAACTCACAGAGATCCGTCTGCCTCTGCGTCCCGAGTGCTGGGATTAAAGGTGTGCGCCACCACCGCCCGGCTATACCTTCATATGTATATATATTTGCTAATAAAATACTTTAAATGCTACAGAAGACTTCTTTTTAATTATTTTTTAAATGATCTTTTCTCATTTTACATGCCTAGCCCAGTCCCCACTCCTTCCCCTCCTCCAGCTCTCTCCACTTTTCCCCCCACTTCTCAGAGAGGGTAAGGCTTCCATTGGCAGTCAACAAAGTCTGACACATCACTCTGAGACAGGACCAACGCGCTCCACCCTATATTGAGGCTGAAAGGTATCCCTCCAAAAAGAACGGGCTTCAAAAAGTCAGTTTAAGCACTCGGGATAAATCCTAGTCCCACTGTCAGTGGTCCCACACACTGCCCAAACCATACAATTGTTACCCACATTCAGAGGGCCTAGTTTGGTTTTATGCTGGTTCCTCCACTATCAGTCTGGAATTGGTGAACTCCCACTAGCTCAGGTCCACTGTTTCAGTGGGTATCCCGTCATTGTCCTGACTCCTTTGCTCATAGTATTGCTCCTTCCTCTCTTTGACTGGTCTCTGGAGGCTTGGGCCAGTGCTTAGCTGTGGATCTCTGCCTCTGCTTCCATCAAAGGCTGGATGAAGGTTCTATGATGACAGGGGAAGGCCAGTTCAGGCACACTCTCCATTACTGCTTATGGTCTTAGCTGGGGCCATCCTGTGGATTCCTGGGATTTTCCCTGGTGCCAGGTTTAATGCTATCCCCATAATGGCTCCCACGATCAAGATATCGCTTTCCTTGCTCTCCCTCTCTGTCCTTCCCCCATCTCATCCATCCTGTTCCCTCAGGTTCTCCTCATCTCTCCCCTCCTTCTCTCCTGCCCTCTTCTGCCCTCTCTTCTCCCCACCCCACACTCCTGGAAGCATGGGTTCAAATCTCACTTGATATAGAAAACTTCGTAAATGTGATCATTCTGTAAAAGGAGCTTCCTCTATCTACTGATTACATCAGTCAACAATTCTTTTAAATTTTTATTATTTATTTCTTTGGGGGCATGCGTGTTCCATGACATGCATGTGGCACTCAGAGAACAATGTGCAGAAGTCAGGTCTCTCCTTTCGGCCCAGGGTGCTGTGGGGACTGAACTCAGGTTATCAACTTGATAGCAGCAGGTTTCTCTACCTACTGAGCCATCTCACTGGCCCAAAGCTGAGGGTTCTAATTAACCTTTAATATAGTTGATAAGTAAGCCCAAATTCCAAAGTTTAAATCTGCATATTCGCCGGGCAGTGTTGGCGCACGCCTTTAATCCCAGCACTCGGGAGGCAGAGGCAGACGGATCTCTGTGAGTTCGAGGCCAGCCTGGTCTACAAGAGTTAGTTCCAGGACAGGCTCCAAAGCCACAGAGAAACTCTGTCTCGAAAAACCAAAAAAAAAAAAAAATCTGCATATTCTTAAAATAACATGAACTGAAATCATCGTCATGTAAGTACACCTAAATCCATTGAAGCCCAGGAAAAAAACATTCTTCAGCTCTATTTTGAAAACTATTGCCAGTAAAATGTAACCTGTCATTCCTGTTTTTGAATAGTCCTGATTGTGGCATATTGTGACCCCTACACTGAGCTCTGTGTTAATATAAAATGCAGCTGTTCTTCTTTTCAATTTCCAAGTAACTACTCCATGTCAGCGGTCAAATGTAAACATTACAAGTTCTATACAAATTGCTGGGCTCTGACTTGAATTTCTAACAACACACAAACATCTGTAAGTTGAAAAATGCCACCTCACAGAAGAAATCTTTCAGAGAAAAAGAAATTGATGGGCAAATGGAAACAAGATTATTAGGAGGTATTGATCTCAGTTTAAAAATAATGTGGTGGGACCTCACTGTGAGATCCTGTCTCCTAGCAATGTCAGAAGCTACTACACCCAGGAGATCTCACCAACACGACTGCCTAAACCGGAGCTCGACAAGGAAAATGCCTGTACACATGCCGAAGTGGATGGGGGAAATCCCACAAAGCCTGATGAAGACTTACAGAACTAAGGAGTGCTGAGAGCAGAAGAAATCATCTCCCTCAGGGAAGAGTACACCAACTGTCTATCCAATGCTAAACATGTGCACACAAGTAACATTATACACATTAGCAAGTTATATTTAAGAATATATATGTACATACATAGATGCATGCAATAGCAATTAATAAAGAAAGAGAGCATGTATTTGAAGGAGACCAAGGAGAGGGCTATGGAGGAAGAAATCTTCATATTATTCTAAATTTGGGGAGGGGGGTAGAGGCAGGATTTCTCTGTAGCTTTGGAGCCTGTCTTGGAACTAACTCTTGTTGACCAGGTTGGCCTCAAACTCATAAAGATCCACCTGCCTCTGCCTCCCAAGTGCTGGGATTAAAGGTGTGCACCACCACTACCCAACTATAATCTCATCATTTAAAAAAATTAAGAAACAGTCTAAAAACTAATATGTTAGATTAAAGGTATAGCTAGTGGTTATGAACTTTGGATGCTCTTGCAAGGACCAGAATTTGGTTGCCAGGATCCATATCAGCTGACTCACAACTTCCTCTAACTCCAGCCAGGAGATCAAATATCTCCAGCCTCCAAGTGCACCTGTTCTCATAGGCACATACACACAGAGACACAAAGATAAAGCAAGGGAAAAAATTCTTATTAAAACTAATGTGTTAACTTCTGGAAACACCTGTGAAGGAATTTGAGACAAAAGTTGTCTCTTATCCAATCCCATAAAACAGGAATGGGTGGAGAACCTGGTAGCCTTGCATCAGAGGGAGATCCCTAGCTGAACCAAAGAACAGGCATTATTTGAACCAGAATCTACCCTGTTCTCTCAAGATAGTACTTGTGAAATATTATTTTAGGTTTCTTAGGGAGAAGTTAGTATCTTACATACAACAGAAGCTATACAGTGCTGGGGGTTTAAACACAGAGAAAGGCTGCACAGGGCAGACCAGTCCCATCAACTCCCATCATCATCCTCTGTCCTTACTGACCACAGTCACTAAAAATGCCTCCAATTTCTTCTATGGCCTTTCATAGAACCATCCTTTCTGGAAGAATCAGTGTGCCCTGGCCTGAGTCTGTATGCTAGTTAACACTGATTGTTGACTTGACAAGATCGAGAGTCACTTAAGAGAAAAGCCTCCACTTATGCTGGAGAGGATGTGGGGTAAAGGGAACACTCCTGCATTGCTGGTGGGAGTGCAAGCTGGTACAGCCCCTTTGGATGTCAGTGTGGTGATTTCTCAGAAAATTAGCAAACAGCCTTCCTCAAGACCCAGCAATACCGCTTTTGGGTACATATCTAAAAGATGTTCAATCGTGCCACAAGGACACGCATTTAACTATGTTCATAGCCAGAACCTGGAAACAACCTAAATGCCCCTCGACTGAAGAATGAATAAGGAAAATATGGTATATTTACACAATGGAGTACTACATAGCAGAAAACAATAAAGACATCTTGAAATTTGCAGGCAAATGGATGGATCTAGAAAACATCATTTTGAGTGAGCTAATCCAGACCCAGAAAGACAATTATCATATGTACTCACACATAAGTGGTTTTTAAACATAAATCAAAGAAAACCAGCCTACAAATCACAATCCCAGAGAACCTAGACAACAATGAGGACCCTAAGAGAGGCATACACTGATGTAATCTACATGGGAAGTAGAAAAAGACAAGATCTCCTGACTAAATTGAGAGCATGGGGACCATGGAAGAGGGATGAAGGTGAGGAAAGTGAGGGAGAGAGAGGGACAGAGGGAGGGGAGCAGAAAATAAAGTAGAGCTCAGTAAAAATCAATAAAAATTAACAATAATAAATTTAAGCCAGAGAGAGAGAGAGAGACAGAGAGAGAGAGAAAGAGAGAGAGAGAGAGAGAGAGGAGAGAGAGAGAGAGAGAGAGAGAGAGAGAGAGGAGAGAGAGAGAGGAGCCTCCAGAAATGCCTATAAAGGATTATCTAGATTACATCAAGAGTGGAGAAGACCCAACCTAACTATGGGTGGCACCATTCCCTGAATGACTGAATTAGGAAACACTGACCCACACCAGCATTCACTACTCTGCCTGCTGACTACGGGTAAAATATGTCCTCAGCTCTAGATGCCATGACTTCCCCACCATGATAAGCCCGGAGGGGACACTAAAGACTGAGCTGAAAGAATGTAGGAGCTGGAGGATGAGGGTGTCCCACAAAAAGGACATGGCTGTTGCACTCGTCATCTGCTTAGTGCCCCTGTGCTATCAGAGCAAGACCTACATAAGAATAGATGCATCACTATTGCATCGGGGATGGGAAAGATACCTATATAAGACCAGACCCATTACTATTGCATCAGGGATGGGGAGGGGTCCTACACAAGACCAGACCCATCACTACTGCATTGGGGATGGGGAAGGGACCTACACAAGACTAGACCCATCACTATTGCATCAAAGATGGGAAGGGACCTACACAAGACTAGACCTATCACTATTGCATCGGAGATGGGGAAGGGACCTACGCAAGACCAGACCCATCACTATTGCATCAGGGATGGGGAGGGGACCTACACAAGAACAAGACTAGACCCATCACTATTGTATTAGGGATGGGGAGGGACCTATACAAGACTAGACTCATCAATATTGCATCGGCATGGAGAAGGGACCTACACAAGACTAGACTCATCAATATTGTATCAGGGACAGGGAAGGGAGCCATGAGGCTCTACCTGTCTCAGAAGCTCTACTGATACCTAACAGTTGCTGGGAGAGAGATGCCCTATTCTTCAGTTGTGTAGCCACTGATAAGCCGCTCTCACTCAGAAACAACTTCCCACCCATGCTCATGCAAGCAAGCCTGATTAAACCTAGTGGCACCTACACGTACCTAGGGAAGAAAGGAAAGCAGAGGGGGAATTGAAAGAAGAATGGTATCAATATAAAGGCTAATAGGAAGTGAAAATGGCTAAAACTTATGTTATACATGTGTGAAATTTAAAGGATAAAAAAGTATTTTTTTAATCTATGAGTAAAGAAAAACCATTCTCCCTTTGATTGCTTCAGTCAGAGTATTTCACCACAACAGGAGAAGAAAAGAACACACTGCCTCTCTAAAATTAAAAACTAAGAATTGTTACAAATAAACATAAGCCTGAAGGGACATCATAGAAAAGCTAAAAAATAAATTACCCAGCCAGACCACCAAGTTCTTGCTCCAACTATTTCACTCAGCCTCTGGGTAGCTTAGTTCCTGATCCTGAGTCCCACATCTGTGTAGTATATGCCTGAAGTTAAAATGCCATAACATGTTTTAATTGTTTTAGACAATATTCAAACAGTAGCTAAGAATACAAGAAAGAAAATGTTAAATACTATAGTAAATTGACTCCTTTCTCCATGGACAAAATAACTCAAATATTTGCAGAAGGTCAGTAAATCATTTTTCAAAACAGGGCAAAATTGTTCCTCTGAATACATAGAAGCACACATGCATGCATGTACATACATACTGTTTGTGCAAAGAGTTCTCTGGCCCAATTTCTTTCTATGTTATTAATCCTGAACACGGAGGAAAATGACCCAAAGTATACTGAATGTCTGCTTCATACCAGTAGGCTACTCAGATAAGACGTCATTTTAACACATGCCCATTCATTCTACATGTCTCAAGCATGTCTGCTCTGATCATCTCAGATGATGACAAGGACCTGGTCACAACCGAGACTCCGGTGAGAGTCACCAAATTTGTCGCTCAAAATAAAGAAAAGAGTAGGTTTAGTGAGTGTCAGACCTGTGGCTTATACTGTGGTTCACAGCAGAGTGGGCAGGATTGCCTTTAATCATTTCACCTTTCCATAGGGTAGGAGAGAAAAGTAAAGGTAGAATCTAAATCAATTGTCCTCCCCATAAGGGAAACCATTTACAGAGACCATGCCATTCAGACTTGTACTCAAGGAGAGTGGCAGGGGCCATGTGAAATTAGGACAACTCATGCTCACTGAAGGTGTAGTACCACGTCCTCCTTTTTCTTCTCCATGTGCTCAACATTCCCCATTGGGATGCGCCTATGTTGGGCTGGAGATTATGCCAGTTCTCAGACCTGGGGGCTTCTTGGTTGATGAAGAAATGAAAAGGTCCTTACTGCCATCCCATCCCCACCTTTGATGCTGGCAAAGGAGACCTACACCCAACAACCATTGGCATTGAGATACTAGTCCCAGTGTCATTCAGCGGCTGTGATAATTACCTAACCAAAATTCACTTAAGGGAGGAAAAATCTTATTTGGTTCACAGTTCCAGGTTACAGTCCATCATCACGTAAAAATCAAGGCTGGAACTTGAAGTACAACACCCACAGTCAAGAGCAGAATGAGAGACAAGGGTTCCAAGTGCCACGTGCTTATTGGCTCTTGTGCTCAGCCAGATTTCCTCACACTTACAGTTCAGAGCCTAGCATTGGAAATGGTGCCACCCACAGTGGGCTGAGTCAATCAACAATCAAGACAATCCCCACAGGCATACCCATAAGTCAACCTCATCTAGATAATTCTTCAACTAAGGCTTCCTTCCAGGTGACAAGATACTACCCTTTCAGAGTAAACAAACCCATTCTCATACCCCCTTCCGAGGGCAAAAGTAAAGCCACTGAGTAGAGGCTACTAAGAGGAGGATTTTCACCCAATTAAAGGAATTTTTTGGTTGCTAATGGATTCTAGCCAATCTAGCCAATACTTGAAGTGTTGATAACTGCCAGCCAAGGCGTATGTCAGTGGACACAGGTGTTTTCAAAGAGAAAACTGTATTGGACGATTTTCTGAGGTAGTTGGTGTCTAATGACTCATGCATGTTCCTGGTAGTCACACCCTCTCAGCAGCAACCTCCTTCATGATAAATTGGCCAGTCTGATGTAACTAACAGAATTAGGAGGAAGTGGTACCCACAGCTTCAGATACTAGGTCATAGGATGTATTGGATCTTCCATCTGAGTCTTTGGAAAGGTTTGTTCTGGAAAGAGGTAGTCTCCATGTGAGAAATAACTGAAACCATTGTGCCACAAGAAGGTATCCACACAGTCATGCGCAAAAACCAGGAAAATCTGTTTCAATTGTCCTAGACAGGAATGAAGACACCATGTTGGGCAACCAACATTCTGACTTCTGAAGTTATCAGAAAATTCTACCTCCAATAGCCCAAACATTGTAACCACCTTGAAACTCTAAGTGAGAACTGCACACAGGACTGCATTCAATGTATACAACCACAAGAGATAATAAAAATGTTGGTTTTAGTGGAGGGCGTTTATACCATACAAGTATAAGAACCTGAGTTCAACTCCCAGAACCCATATAAAAGGCTAGGAGACTAGGTATGGTGTGGTACTTATAATTCCCATGTTAGGGGAAGGGAGGGAGGGAGGGAGAGGGGGAGGGAGGGAGGGAGGGAGGGAGAGGGGGAGGGAGGGAGGGAGGGAGGGAGGGAGGGAGGGAGGGAGGGAGGGAGGGAGGGAGGGAGGGAGGGAGGGAGAAAGAGAGGCTAGCTAGTCAATTTGACAAGTTCGAGGTCAACTCAGAGACACTGTCTCAAGAAAGTATTGAAGATACCTGAAGGTCGACACCCAAGGTGATGCCTAGCCTCCACATGCACATATGTGAATGCACACAGACACACACACGCACACACACAGGTGCACACACACACATGCACACACACGTGCACACACCTCATATAGTGACTTTAGTCACTATGTTTTAGGGAGCTGCTTTCACGGCAACAGACAGGCAAAGTTCAAGTTCAAAGCCGTCAAGTTCATCGTTTCCATTTGTTCTCCATGCCCTCCTTACCCACAAAACACTGTCTTCTTGCTCAGTTAAATATAATACTTGCCTAATGAAGGCACCTAGCATATTTGGGGCCTCGGGATCCCACTCCACTTCTCTGAATACCTCAGTTTCCTCTTGGGAATGGCTTCTCCACTCAAGTGATCTACTTCTTGACTTCTGAGATCCCTGGACCAGATCTGCTAGGTCACACAGTCTTCTGGATTTTAGGAACTCTGCAGTTCACCTAAATATTGCTTTCTAAACAATTGACTGCTTTTGGTAATATTACCCAGGGAGTGTTTCTGTTCTTTGTAACCAAAACTATAAACTGGAATTCTCTTTAACATATCAGGTACCCTGACACCAGTATCCGTCCCCAACACCCACAGCCAACCACGTAACAAGCTCTTCAGTTCTGTTTCTACATAGTTCTTCAACCGCCTTATTCATCCGCCACGCTGCTGCCACAGATTTTAGTCAGCTTTTGCCTCTGATGGCTCAACTATATCCACTGCTCCTCCAGTTACCCCTCCACCGCCCCCAAAATATATGTATGTGTGCTGTACTATATCTCCATGCACTTGCTGGGGACACTTGTCTCCATGAACGTCAAGTCCACCGCTTCATTGGTCTTCAAACTCCACATGTACCCTAAAACTTCTCCAAGTCAAGTTATTCACATTTCCCTAAATATGAATAATAGTATTCTCTTTCCTTATGGCTCTGGGCATCTGCAGATGTCTTCCCCTCACCAGAATATACCTTCATCTCCATCCACCCAGGAAATAATCACTGGTGAAGACCGCCCATCATCTTCAGAAAGCCCTGGTTGGCCTTGATATAAAATCCATGGTAGTGTGCAGTGCTCACAGTGTGAGAGACTGACCAACAGGGCAAGACTGACCACGTAGAGTAATTCCGCATGCCTGTCTATCCTCCTTGTTTCGTGGGAACATTTCAGGATCCTCTGTTTATTGTATATTCATTCGTTACGCGCTCTTCTATACTAAACTACACATTTATGAAGAAAACAACTTGCTTGTTGTGTCCACACATCCTAGGGCCACACTAGGGCACTGCTGTACACAGAGATCCAGGGCAGAGCTGAAATAAAGCATTCAGCGCCCGCCCAGTCAAATTCTGGGAGGCATCGCCTGCCTCACCGGTGTTTGCTGAATGCTTAATAGCAATGCTCTTTATAACTTATTTCATGGCAATGGGAAAGAGAACAGTAGGTGGGGTCAGGGCATTTTCTAGAATTCTCTTACCACTTGGTAGTGGAGTTGCTCCAGTCAGAGCTGGTTTCGAACATTCACTTGCCTCCCACCACCCTGTAACCTTCTCCAGGACCACTGTCAACTTTCCTGTCCATGGTAGCTCCTATCTCATTTTCTCTTTCACAACCCTTCCTGCACTGGTTGCTTCTCACGCTGTGTTAGCCACTGAACGCAAGCTTGTTTCACAGAAACAGGGGCTAGATCCTCTCTCTCCTTGACTCCAGCTCACTGGTTCTGCCCCTCAGGGACCCACCTTGGCCAGCACGCCCCCCCCCCCAAGGGAGCACCACATGTTTGTCTTTTGTCTGCTCTGTGGAAGTGACAGGGACCACAGACAAACTTACTCGACATTCCCGGCAGCTCTTGGTTAAAATCCGCTGGCCCTCGGCAAGAACTTTTCCTCCATAGATACATTTTGCTGCAAGAAAACAGAGAGACAGTTCATGCCTGGTCATGTTGTGCTACAAAATGTCCTCAGAGGCCCCATCCAATGCCAACAGATCCCACAGGACATAGATTCCCTGAGTCTAAGCCTCATAATGTAATGTAAGTAAAGTGTTGTAAATCATGGAGAGAGTAACATAAATAGCCCCTGAGGCCATCAGCCAAACTTCAGTGTTTTGTTTTTTCCCCCCGTTTACCTTGCAAAGCCACCCAATTGATGGCAAAAGAAACCTGTAGTGAGGAGCTGCAGCAGGGCTGCTTTTCATCCCGCCTGGCTCCCACATGGTTAGCTTTACACCCGAAATAACAACACACAAATTGTATTCTTTTAAATACTGCCTGGCCCATTAATTTCAGCCTCTTACTCACATCTTGACTAACCCATATCTAATAATCTGTGTAACACCACGAATGGTGTCTTACCAGGAAAGATTCAGCATGTCTGACCTGATGGCTGGCTTCATCGCATCTGGCTCCCTGAGGAGAGGCATGGCAGTCTGCCTAACTTAGGAGAGGCGTGGCATCTGTCTGAGCCATCTACCTCACTTCCTTTTTCCTATTCTGTCTACCCCACCTATCTAAATCTTGCCCTATCAAAAAGCCAAGGCAGTTTGTTTATTAGCCAATGAGAATCCTCCATCAGAAACCAAAGGGTAAGTTGATTTGATAAGATATGAAAACAAGTTAGTTGCCATGACCAGGCAATTAGCAATAGGTTTTATGTTTGGATTTTCTTTCTTTTTATTAGTGTGTATGTGTGCGCATGCTCACAAGTGCAGGTAGAAGCAGGGGCATGCGGTGGCTTTATGCCAACATCAGGTGTCCTCCTTTGTCCCTCTCCACCTTGTCTTGAGGCAGGGTCTCTCTTCTCTCACTGACCCTAGCACTCACTGATTAGACTAGCTCACTAGTGACTCACAGGGATCTGCTGGACTCCGCCTTCCCAGACAGAGTTGGTATTATGTAGCCATGTCCAGATTTTTCTGAGTCCTGGGAATCTGAGCTCATGTTCTCATACTCGCATTGCAAGCGTTTTGTGTGCTGAGCCATCTCCCTAGCCCAATTAGCAGTGGTTTGGATGCAGACAGCCCCGCTATAAGATGAGCCTCTGGGTAAAAGGCGTATGTTCTGTTCATCAACCCTTCACTACAGGGAGGATTCCATATGTGCTTCTTTATGATATGGGAGGTGAGCGCCCTGAGCCTAGATGTACTTAACCGTACTCAGACAAGTACAAAATACAAGCCAACCCAACCAATTGCTACATCAGCACACTGGAGGGGAGGCCCTGCCAGAGGTGAGCTGTGTGGGCTAACAGGCAGGGCAAGAAAGTGGAAGTCAGCCCTGCAGAAAATTTCAAAGAGAAACAGCTCAATTGAGATTCTGCAGAGACCCAGTACTTGGCTTAACTTGCTGACTCATTTTAAGCATGTGCAGAATATGTCAATTTGCTGTGACCCCTCTCTGACTCTATGAGATTTTCCAGTCGCTTCAAGAGGAACCGAAAGCAAAGGTCTGAATGAACTCTTTCCTGGCCCGATAAGGGCCTTTCTAGCCCCAGCTCTCCAGAGAAACAGAAATAAATACACACTTGCCTTTAGTTCACAAAACCGTTTCACCCCTCAGACCCTCCATTTCTGTATCTATTAAAGCTGGGCTGATTAAATTTGGTAGTTACCTGGACCTACAGTCTTCTCCTCCTCATGGAACATTCACATCTGCCCAGCCCTGTCTCCACAGACACAGAAAGGGAGATCCAGAAACAAATGCTGGTTTACTTAACGCAATGCATCTGTGGGATGGATGTGGGGACATGCTGCCCAGAGCCCTCTGTGACAGTAGGAACAGTGTCACCCAACAGGTCTCAGGCAACTGTTGATCTAGGATCTGTGCTGGGCTGTGGAGAGCCACCTTGCCCAAAGTCAAGCTCCTTGCTAGACCAGCCCAAAGCCAATACAAGATTCATTAAATGACACTAAGCCCTGCTTTCCTTGCCCGATTCAGGATGACTTGGCATCCCAGTGGGAAGAAGTGAGGCACTTGCTGTGAGTATATCGTCAACCTCATTCTGCTGCCCTCAGCACCAATTTTAACCCCGCCCTGATCCTGTGTGTGTGTTCTAATAAAGCATGTGGAACTCTTCGGTGTAGACTGTTTCCTGTCAACACACGACCCGCAGCAACCCACACCACCCAGCTTCACCTCCGTGTTCTCTTCTCAGTGAATGATACCACCATCTCTGCCAGCTCCTCCCCCGCCTGCTTCCTGCCCAATGTGAGTAACCAAAACTGCTGCCCCGATTTCGCTTCTCCGTTCCCCACCCTGACAATGTCTTCATCCAGACTTCAGAGTCCCTCTTCTTCAGCACTACCAGAACCTCCCTGCTCCCTGTTCTAACCTCAGCCTTTTCCAGTCCTTTCCCAGACAACACAAAAACATCTTAAGACCCAAAGTTGAGAATTTGGGACCCTATCTAAAAACAGTAGGAGTCCCTGACACCTTCAGGAAAAATAAAAAGTTCAGAACGTTTAATTAGGCAGATCGTCCATTCTGACAGCATTTCCTTATCTCTCAAAACTTGAAAAACTTCCCGCCTGTGCTTTTACTCACACACTCAAATAGTTCCACCCCATCTAGCTTTCTCTCTGACTACCGAGGTTTGCATGTATGCTTTTCTTCTATAGAAGTACTAAGATCTCCATTATCCACTGACAGCCTTCTGTTTCAGTTGGGGTTCCTATTGCTGTGGTGAAACACCATGCCCCAAACAAGCTGGGGAGGAAAGAGTTTATTTAGCTTACACCTCCACATCACTGTCCGTCATCAGAGGAAGTCAGGACAGGAATCTGGAGTCAGGAGCAAAAGCAGAAGCGACGGAAGGGTGCTGCTTACCGGCTTGCTCACCATGGCTTGCTCAGCCTGCTTTCTTATAGAAACTAGGTCCACCAATCTAGGGGTAACAATGCCCACAGGGGGCTGGGCACTCCTCCATCAAGCACCAGTTTGGAAAATACCTTAGAAGCTTGCCTTCAGCTAAATCTTATAGAGGCAGTTTCTCTTTCCAGGTTCCCTCCTCTCCGATGACTATAGCGTGTGTCAAGTTGAAAAGAAAAAAAACTAGCCACCACAATTGGTCTCTTGTTATCTTGACCTACAAACACATCACCGTTAAACCACGATCTTTCTTTTGGGTTCCTCTCCAAGATTTCACATTAATGAAGGCATCACAAGGGCAAACATCGGACAAACTTAGAAAGTCCCACAGCTTACAAATGAAAAGACGCTAAAAGTTGTGTCTTTCAAAATAGTCACTATTTTTAAGTTGAGAGCCTCTGTAAAACTCCTCAAATCTCATTCCTAAAAGTTTAAAGTCTCTCAACTGTCAGGTCCTTAAAGAATCAAAAATAAATTAAATTATTTCTAACTTCAAGAGAGAAGAACAAGGGCGTATTCCCCACCTGAGTGAAGTAAAACCAAACTCCAAAATGTAAGTAATCAATGTCCAACATTTGGGATTGACTCATGACGGTCTAGGCTCCTCCATGGGGCTTGGGTCACTTCTTTGACTTGCTTTCTGCAGTACACACAGCTTGTCTTCCAGGCTTTGGATGGCCCCACTCCATCCCTCCTGCTATTCTTGATGGTCATTCCCTGTTGTGAGCATCTTGAAAATGCTGGGGTCCTCTGTGGCAATTGGGCTGCACTTCTCCTAGGCTCTTTCCATGGTGTCCACCCTCAATTTCTCTTCATGACCCCTTCAGAAGAGAAAGCGGGTCTTTCCTTCTCCTTCACTTAAAAAAAAAACCACCTATCCCTCCCTGACTATCCTTTATGCCCCCAGTGTTCTAGATATATCCATGACAGTTATTCATTGCCCCAATGACATTCTGGGTACCTCTGATTGAATTTTATGGGAAGAACCCATCTCCAAGGCCCTGAGATTCCTGTGTGATAAATTCCCATACTCCTAAACATGGCAGCTGCCAACTTGGCAAGGTGGCTCGTGCCAGAGTGACAGTTTTGCTAAACGCACTCCCGTCAACACTGCCATCTGTTTTTTGGCACAGGCTGGGACATGCAGAAATTCTCCTTTTCTTTCCCTTTGGACCCTTGCCACTCCACAATCGTATTAACAGGCTTGCTCCCCTGTCTTGAAACATTCAGCTGGCTCCTTTCTTCTCTGGAAGGCTCTTTCAGAACTCCTACCTGAAGACAAAAATGTCTTACTATTTCCACCACACTCAGGGACACATTGTGCATCCACCAGGCTGGTAAAAAACAAATGTCTGATAAAATGTATGCCCTCCCATCATAGGAAGCTTCGGGTTGAGGGGGGATGATACCAGCCCATGTCGCATGCCTTCGCCATTGGCAGCTGTGGCAAGGGGCAGAAAGTGCGTACGACATGATACCAGCTGTCCACAAAATAACCTTTGATATTTCAGGATTGGAAACCCCCCTTGCTTTCCTGTTCCTCCCCGCTCCTCTGAGAGAACCCCTTCCTTCCCTAGCATTCCCCTCCTTATGTCTACCATCAGTCCTCATTATCCAACCTCCTGAGCTGTAGCCAAAAGCCTTAGTCTTGATGTCTGAGGACATTCAAGCATAAGGCGAGTCAGGCCCTGCTGCCTTTGGCTGGGCGCTGGAGAGTTCATGTTGACAGCTTTCGATGTGAGCAGAGATGTAAATGGGAACCTGGAGCCCTGTGCGCCACACCAGGGCCATGCAAAGCGGAGCATGTCACGGTGTCCAACCATGAAATTGAAAACCGGCCCAGCACACACTTCCTCGGGATGTCTGAAACAAGCATCCTGGGGATTTGGAGACCGTTTATTGTTCTTTTTGCACCCACAGACACCCAGGACAGACACCCAGTTTTTTTATATTTGACCTTGATTTCTTAAATGCAAATGCTGGACACTTTTGCCAACCTGGGTGCACACTGAATACACAATTGACAGGTACTGCTTTGGATGGCCCTGTCACATGTGCATATGAGGTTCGTCTGTTCACATTCCGACATCCGTTCCCTCACACATGTCAGCCATCCCTGGGCACTTGGTGACTGGCTTTTTACTTCAAAAGTGGCGGAGCTAACCACCCAGGGATTCTCCCATCCTCCCATCCTCGCTACATTAATTCACGGAGTTTCCAAACACCCCCTCTCCGAGCAAGACACCCACATCAAACTGGGTGTCACTAAAACACCTCCAGCTCACAGATGCCAGACAGAAGGCATCACACACCCAAGCACACAGCAAACCGGCTCTTCCCTCTGCCCTGTGTCTGTGCTTCACATTGCTTGTCTCCTGTGGGCTCTTGTTCAAACCTTGGCACCTGCTTTCTCACAGACACTGGCACAGCACAACACTTATACGCCAGGTCCTCTAGCTGTCACTCACAGCCATCCCTTCTCATCCTCTCCCCAGGCAGTCTCTGCCTGCTTGTCCCCATCACCTCTCTCTGGGACATGCCCGCATCCCATGCTTGGCCACGCCTCCAGCTCAGTTATGTCAGTACCCTTTCTTAAATCACTTCTCTCAATGTGCCATGGCCCTGGTTGAAAATTTCGTTTTTAAAAAATTTATGTCTATAAGTGTTCATTTATGTCAGGTCATGTGACTTTGAATGTCAGGGACCGCACTCAGCTTAATATTTTAAAAGTGGCAGATCAGACAGAAGAGCTAACCAACCAAGGATCCTACCTACCTCGGTAAATTAATTCACTGAGTGTTCAAACACTCCCTCTCTGAGCAAGACACCCACATCAAACTGGATGTACCACATGCATGTTGGTGTTCAAGGAGGCAAGAGGGCATCCAATCCCCTGAGACTGAAGTTACAGACAATTGGGAGCTGCTATGTGGATGCTGGAAACTAAACCCAAGTCCTCTGCAAGAACAGCCAGTATTCTTAACCACCGAGCCATCCACACAGCACCCCGAACACAAAGAAAACCTTCATTTTAAAATTAAAATTACCAATGTGGTATCTAATGCCATAATTTTACATGTGATTCCCTTCTAAAAAATACATTCTTTCTCACAGGGGCACCTAAAACAACTCCTACTCACTCGTAATACTCTGCTAAGCTGTTTTCTGTGACGTTTTCCTAAAGCATGCATGTGTGCACACTGCACGAAAACTGTCTCACTTCAATATTGCTCTCTACAACTTGTGCCTGGTTCAGTAGGAGCTTCCTTGATGTGGAGAAGGTTGCACGATGATTCCAGACACCCAAACCCAAAACTACCTACCAGAGATTTATAATTTGAAACTAGTAAGAAATAAAAAGTCTTTCTGGCCAGAGGCTCTCTATCTTTTAACTTTAGAGGTATATTAAATATGAATTTATTTTATTTGTATTCCCACTTACTTAATCTCTGAGCATATCAAAGTATCACCAGAGTCACTGAGAAAATTAGTTTTATCGAACCAACTCGACCTGAACGCCATATAGATACAAAACTCTGCCGTTATCTTTAGGTTGGGCTTTACCATCTTGGAGAAAGTGAGAAAGTTTCTGGAAACATCTTATAACCTGACAGTTCTTAAATGAACTAGAATACAGAAAGATGGCCATCTCCCTCATATATAATAGGAAAAATTAATTATATATAACCAGGTAGGCTTCATGGGTTAGCAAGATGGTTCAGCAAGTAACAGCATGTACTTCCAAAACTATGATCTCATTTCCTTGACATAAGGCAGGAGAGAGGTGACAGCCACAAGTTGTCCTCTGACACCCACATGTACCTATACATACAAACACACACACTAAATAAATAAATTTAAAGGGGTCTTGGAGGTGTCAGCTTGGGGCCCAATCATTCTACTAGGAATAATTTTATATTAAAAAGATTCAAAATAACCAAAACTGTGTGTCTCCATGAGTCACATTATCATCGAGTCCTTTATAATATAGAAAAGTGGGGAAAAAAACCTAGGCTTTTGATAACTGAGAAATACTTATACAACAGATAAATTGTGGGAAACTGAAATCCAGTGAAACAAGGTTCAGAGTCTAGAAAAGTATGCAGACACCTTTAAGTGATAATGGTTCAGTCAGAAAAGTAGAATATATAAATTCTATTGGTTTGTTTGCTTGCCTTTTTTTGTTTGGGGGAGTTTTTCTTTTGTTTTTTGTTTGTTAATTTGCTTTGGGTTGGGGGATGTTTTCTTTCTGTTGTTTTTGAGACAGTACCTCAGATAACCCAAACAAGCCTCACACTCCCATTATAGCTGAGTCTGGCTTTGAACTCCTAACCCCTCTGCCTCTGTGCCCCCCAGTGTTAGAATTGCAGGTTTGCAGCATCCAGCCCAGCTGCCACATTTCTATGTGAAAGTATTCTCTGCGGATCATGCGCTTTGATGGAAAATCTACAGGGTTTGTAGTCAGCAAAGCTGGTTTAGGAGATTACTAGCCTTGTGGCCTTGGTAAATTGATTTTTGCCAGAAGTGCTTCTGGTAAAATGGAGTGCTGGCAATATAAGCTACTTTACTGTAAGAAGTCAACATAATGGAGCAGTACTGTCCAGCGCAGCAGAGAACACAGTAGGCGCATGCAGGGTCTCTCACTCTTAGTTTGCCTTCCATTTTATCATTTTATATAGTGTCCTCTACAATGGTAGGGAGGAGCAATCTTTAAAGATCTCCTTTTCATGAGTACATGTGACTGCCTCTGTGTGTATGTGTGTGTCTGTCTGTGTGTGTGTGTGTCTGTGTCTGTGTGTCTGTGTGTCTGTGTGTATCATGTTAGTACCAAGGTTAGTACTTCAGGTCTCTGTGGAGACCTGAAGAAGGTGTCAGGTCCCTTGGAACCTTAGATACAGACAGTTGTAAGATGCCATGTGGCTTCTGGAAATCGAATCTGGGTCCTCTGCAAGAGCAGCAAGTGCTCTGAACAACTAAGCTATCTCTTCAGCTGGAAAGGTGGTCTTAATCATTATTTCTTGTACTGGTCAATGCTGAAGGAAAATGCTTCAGTGTTTGAAATTAAATACATACTGACATTTCTAATAAAGACACCTTAATAATGACAGATCTGTCCAAAGCCTCAGGAAAACTAAATACAGAATTTATGCCTTAACTCAATCATTCCAGTGGGAAGACTGAACCACATTATCTTAGGAGTTGGACTTTCACACTTCATGTCTAGCCTGGGGTTTGAGCCTGAAGAAGCAGCCTGGTCACTTCAGATGGAAAGAACAGAGGGCAGCTGTAGAATATTGACATATGTTACATTTGTTTATGCTGTGGAACATTTGTTTAATGATGCAAAGATGTGTTGCATTCTTTTAGGTTATATTTGTTTAACTGTGAAGCTGTGTTACTCTGCCTGACTAAAACACCCGATTGGTCTAATAAAGAGGTCAATGGACAACAGCTTGGCAGGAAAGGATAGGCAGGGCAGAGAGAATAAAGGGGAGGAGGAATCTAGGAAGAAAAAGATCAAGGAGCTAGAGAAGGAGGAGGACTCAAGGGGCCAGCCAGCCAGCTACACAGCCAGCAATGGAGAAAGAAAAAGAAAGAAAGAAAGAAAGAAAGAAAGAAAGAAAGGAAGGAAGGAAGGAAGGAAGGAAGGAAGGAAGGAAGGAAGGAAGAAGGAAGAAAGAAAGAAAGAAAGAAAGAAAGAAAGAAACCTAAGAGGCCAGAGGTAAAAAATAGATGGAATAATTTAAGTTAAGAAAAGTTATGGGCATTCATAAGTAAGAAAAAATCTCTATGTGTTATGTGTGTATTTACTTGGTAGCGGAGTGGCAGCCCCGGCCCCCAAGAACAAAGAACCAAAGAGTGAAAAACAAGCAACTCCAGATACTAATGAAGGTGGATGGATGGTGTTTCTGAAGAGGGGGAGTCTGTGTACCATGTCCGCTGCAATGTGGGAGCTGACATGAGCAGCCCTTCTTAGCCTCTATCAGGTCAAGCGCCACATTTCAACTCAGAAATGTTAGTTGGGTTCTGAAAATAGAGGCAAATGCAAACTCTAAAAGAGCAGAGGACCACCCTGCCCCTCGGTGAATACTTACGTCTGCAAACTTTACAACATTGGCCGGAAATGTGCACAGGAAGCGAGTCTGGGGAACAGTTGAGTGGCGGACAGGACATCCTTCGGCACTCCACGGCCCCGCTCTGAGAAGGGAAAGACAACGAGGTCTCTGAGGTGTCCTCTGAACAAGCCTGCTTCAGAGGAACTTCACCTCTGATCTCCCGAGCCTCGGGAAGGCAATGCAGTGCGGGGAATCCCCAGGTCCTTCCACAACCAGAAACAAAGTTTTCCCTCCAGCCCAAATGAACCTGTATCACCTCAATTACTTTTCTGATAAACATCACTGGCTTCATCCACCTGCCCATGTGGACTAAGCAGATTAGGCTGAAAACAAAAAGCCTATTTCTATGAGACATAAATAACACCTTTAGTAGTAGACCCTGTCGATCATTTTTAAAGCTCTAACAATCCATTTTGTATTTTTTCCTGGACAAACAATGGCATTCTTCAGATATGTATCAAGTAATTTCAACTGGACAGGGTTTACATACTAATTTAGGAGGGCCTCTTTTCTGAAACTGAAGGAGTCTACAGATGGTGGCTATTCTGTAAAGCATGGAGGGGGGGGGCTGTCTGCAGTTCTTGGGAACAGATAGAGATGTTTTTCAAAAGCATCGTACAAACATTGAGAGCCTGACTAAACTGTACAGAGGATGTGGTGGGGACTGGGGAGGCGGCTCAGCACTCTGGAGTGCACACTGCCCGTTCAGTTCAGTTCCCAGCTGGGCAGCTCATAACCACCTGTAACTCCACCTCCCGGAGAACCCAAAACTTCCGGTTCCTGTGAGTGCGTACATTCACATGCACACGCTCACACACAGACACATGTGAGTACACATGATTAAAAATAACGAAATTAGATCTTAAAATGTGCAATCTAGGAGAGGAGACTAAAGCTCCATTAAGTCTCAAAACACTCAACTCTCAAACTCCTAACAGTAACTAGCTTGAGCACAAAATTAGATCAGAGCGTATATAACGAAGAAGCGGGCTTTAATTTCCAAGTATTTGGAAACTGTTGCAGTTATTAAAAGGGAATAGGCATAATGGAAGTAGCATTATGTGCTAAGTAGCCTAGCTGTGCTCCAGTTGGCGAGCCTGTGCCGTGCAGACTTTCGCCAGGGACTTACTTTGCACGTGCAGTTTCTGCAGTTGTCACCATCCACCCAGGAGTCTTGGTCCCTGTAGAGCAGCCCACTCACTTGGCAGGTCTTCTCGCAATGGCAATTCTCCAGCTGACCAAGTCTTGTCTCTGCGTAATTCAGCTGCAGAAAAGATTTAATGGATGTAATTTGTGTGATTCGATTGCACCGTCCCAGCAAAGCTGACAGCGATGGGGGCAGGGAGGGAGGTAGAAATCCCAGCGGAGAGCAAAAGAAAACGCCGAGCCGTTTCCTGATTCTTAGGATAATGTGCTTTCTGCTTTTCACACAGGTAAAAATCATGCCAAATTGAAGACATGTTGTCTCCTGTGGTCTAATGAACAACAAATGAGATGTTAAATGGTGTCTCTGGAGCCTCATGGGTACTCATGACAACATGTGCTTACAGCACAAAACCCACACAGATGCGCTGGCAAGGAGAGTGTTCCCGGGAACTAATTAGGATGTTGAGCAGGGATCTAACTGGGAAGCCCCGTGCACCTGCATCTGTCTCCTGCCATCGTCTCTGTGCAGTTTATAAGACAGAAGGTATGACTTCCTCTCAGATGAAAATTCTGGGGACTTGTAACAAGGAAAGAAAGCTATTGGAGAGTCCAGTGTCTTCCCGCATCCGTGTCCCCAAACAGAACGCCTGGGAATTCACTGGAGCTGGGGAGGTAAGAAACCCCCACAGCTGAGACCAGGAGCATCTCTTTGCTTGCTTGCTTGCTTGCTTGTATGTTTGTGAGAGAGGAACAGAGATGGATGCAGGAGGCAAGGCACTTGCCAGACAAACATGAGGCCCACCCCAGCGCCCTGTCAAAGCTGGGTACAGCGGGTGTCTGTAATCTTGGTGCCAGGGGATGAAGACAGTCAGACCACTGAAGTTCATTGGCTAGACAAATGAGCTGAATCAAAGGGCCCCAGGTTCAAGGGGAGACCCTATCTCAAAAATAAGGTGAAGAGTGGTTGAGGAAGACACTGACATCAGCTTCTGTCCGCGTGCACACACTCTCAAGTACATAAGCATACACACACACACACACACACACACTTGCACACAATTCTCTGAGATAGGCTTTCACTGCTTTTAACGACAGAGTCTTGATCTACAAATTCAATTGGACTATAAAGCTTAGCCATCCTCACAAGGAAGGCCTGAGACTTTGTCTCTCATAGCAACCCTTTCAGTCTGGAATAAGAAATCTCCCTCCCTTTCCCTTGCTGGATCAGTTTTTCCTTGACCCCATTAAAACTGAGCAAGTTTTAATGTCAGACATCTAAGATTCTTCTGGTCTCCCCCTGCCCTTGACGCCACCCTGAGTGAGTCATGTCTCCAGGCATATGAGGTCCTCCTGGTCTCCCCTGCCCTTGACCCCCATCCTGAGTGAGTCATGTCTCCAGGCATCTGAGGTCCTCCTGGTCTCCCCTGCCCTTGACCCCCATCCTGAGTGAGTCATGTCTCCAGGCATCTGAGGTCCTCCTGGTCTCCCCTGCCCTTGACCCCCATCCTGAGTAAGTCATGTCTCCAGACATCTGAGGTCCTCCTGACCCCCCCTGCCCTTGACCCCCATCCTGAGTAAGTCATGTCTCCAGACATCTGAGGTCCTCCTGACCCCCCCTGCCCTTGACCCCCATCCTGAGTAAGTCATGTCTCCAGACATCTGAGGTCCTCCTGACCCCCCCCTGCCCTTGACCCCCATCCTGAGTGAGTCATGTCTCCAGACATCTGAGGTCCTCCTGACCCCCCTTGCCCTTGACCACACTCAGGACCATTAGTTTCCCTTAACAGCTACTCTGCATGGCTCCAGTTCTTTCTTAAATACTCTTCATCCAGCCTATTGTAGTTTCCCCTCAAGCACTGCATAGGGTGGAGTGTGGCTCAGTGGTCAAGCCCCTGCCTGGCTTGTGCAATTCTAACCGATGGTACGGCCATCTGTGGCCAATCCTTTCATTCTTTTCCTCCACGCTCTTGAAACTTCTCAGAGGAATGTGGCCTTTCTTGCCTCCTGTGGCGAGTTGGCAAATCACGGAGAAAGCAGGCCCCTCAACTATCTATCTACACGCTCCACGTTCACCCTGGAGAGCTGACAGACTCGCCTTGAACTCCCTCCAGGTCCTTCTGACATGTGTGACCTTCCAAAGTGTTGTGTTTCATCTAAAGCGCCAATCTAATTTGAGAGTTTCTAGAATCTATGGTAATTAAGATCTTTGGGAATTCTTTAGGAAGCACGGATAAAATAGACTGCCAAGAGTTTGCAGAGGTTAAATAACCAAAGCACGTGTTTATCAAAGGTAAGCAAACCACAGCTCAGCATTCACTATCTTTATCCCATCTATTAATCTAATCCCAACAGTTTCTGCATGAGCTGGACTTGAACAGGTGATCCAGATGTGCCTGCTAAAGGTGACCCCAAAGGATACCTATGATCTTGATAGGAAGTGTGTGCCTCACTCTGCAAATCTGAAACAATTCCAGTATCTATGTGACTCCAAGAAGGAAATTCCTTAAAGACCCCATGACCAGAGAGGGACCCCCAGCTACTGAAGATTTGTGACCCCCAAGGAGCTTCCAGGAGGTCGACCTTAGTAATGGCCAGCACCATCCAGCAAAGCTGAGTTATGCCCATCTGTGAGGCTCCAGGCCTAAGAAAACTTCACTTTTAATGCCATGCATTTTGTTTTCCTGTCTGAACTTTCTTTTGACTTTTAATATGCTTAGCTCTTTCTAACAACATGGAAAAGCCCCAATCTCTATAATAAAGAGAATATAAAAGACAGATAACAAAGGCAAAGGGATACAAAGGTAAAAAAAAATCTAATTTTTCAAAGGCATTTAATATGTAATCTTGCCTTCTTTTCCTCTGCTAAATCCTATAACAACAATAAAGAAGAAAAACAGCTCTGAGTAAAAAAAAAGAATTATATTTTCTGCAGTTGGTGGGAGCATTGTGAATTTATACAAACTCATTTTC
Organism: Arvicola amphibius; assembly: GCF_903992535.2. Lineage (NCBI taxonomy): Eukaryota > Metazoa > Chordata > Mammalia > Rodentia > Cricetidae > Arvicola > Arvicola amphibius. The sequence continues at coordinate 127,277,926 of NC_052058.2, forward strand.
AAAAGCCATTTCTACACAACTACCTCTCTCTGAGAATGCCTGAGATCCCGAGTAGATAGGGCTTCAGGTCTGCATCTCTGGTGAGTTCTACCTTTGTTCCTGCACTTATCTAAGCAGCCATGGACTGAACCATCTATTCCGAGCTCTACACATTCAAAGACAGATGGCAGAGGGCTTTTTCATGGGAAGAGGTCAATGAAAGGATGCGAGGACATTAGTCATACACTAGATTGCATTTGCGCTTTGAAGTCCTAGCTGGTGTTTGTCATGTGCATGGGAAGAAATGCAACCCATTGTTAAACCTGTAAGTTCAACTGGAAAACTGTCACTGAGTTCCTCAACACAAGAAAGATCTCAAAATTAAATATGTCACAGCCTGAAATGCCACTCTGACCGGGACTTGATTTGTCCCCACAGATTTCAGAGATTTAAACAAAAGGAAACTCCAAGGCTAGAAGATGGTAGGTTGTTACAAGTCAATCTGCTTGCTGCCATGAATGAAGAACTGGGTTTCATCCCAGAGAACACATGATGGAAGGAGAGAACCAACCCCTGGAAGCAGTTATCTGACCAGCATGTGTACACGGTGCCATGTGCACATGTGTGCATTCAAGCATAAATAAGTAAATAAATGGAATTTTATTTTGGGGGGGGGTTGGTTTTTTTTTTTTTTCGAGACAGGGTTTCCCTGTAGTTTCTAGAGCCTGTCCTGGACCTAGCTCTTGTAGACCAGGCTGGCCTCAAACTCAGAGATCCGCCTGCCTCTGCCTCCCGAGTGCTGGGATTAAAGGCGTGCGCCACCACCGCCCGGCAATAAATGGAATTTTAAAAAGGAATTCTCAGCCTTGGAAAATACATCGAGCTCTGATTAAGATCTTCAAATTCGGTGTCACAGAACTCCAAAAAAATAAACATCAAAAATACCAATAATGGTGGAGGGGAGGGGAGGGAAGGGGGAGAAGGAGGGGAGAGAAAGGGGAGAAGGAGGGGAGGGAGGGGGGAGGAGGAGGGAAGGAGATGGAAATTTTTAAATATAAAAAAAAATAAACCATGAGAAAAAAAAATAAAAATTAGGTGGCCATAAAAAAAAATAAAAAAAAAAAATACCAATAAATGGGCTTAATGGAAGGAAAAGACAGTTCTCCAGGGATGAAGTACAGATGGCCAATAAGCACATGAGAAAATGTCACCCTCATTGTGAGGGTTGCCTTTAATTGCCAACTTCCCAAACTCTGGAATTTTCTGGAAGGAGCATTCCAGTGAGGACTGTATAGGCTAGGTTTGCCTGTAGGCATGCCTGTGAGGGATTTCCTTACTTTGGTTAAGTGAGGTGCGAAAAATCCACCCTGAATGTGGGCAGCACTGTTGCCTGTGCTAGCTGCTGAGCTAAATGTAAAATACAAAGGACTGAGCGTAAGCATACAAGCAGCCATTCACAGGTCTCTGCTCTAGCCCAGATGCTTCAAGTTCCCGATGCCTTGACTTCCCTGTTAGGGGTGGACTGTAACCTGGAACAAAGAGCCAAGTAAGTCCTAGCTCCCTTAAGTTGCTGTCATGAGGGTCTCTTATCTCAGAAACTAGAAACAGAACTAGGACATTATCCACTAAGGAAATGCAGAGAAACTACATTGAGATTATATCTCACCAGTCAGAAGGGCAGCTATCAAGACAGAAAATAAAAGCAGCTGCTGCTGAGGAGCAGACCAAGGAACCCTGAACACTGAGTAGGAACATACTCTAGACCAGCCACTATCGAAATCAGTATGGAAGTTCCTCAAGGTAGACCTACTGTGCGGGCCAGCTTCGCTACTTCTCAGGATTTACCCAAGTCTCCAGACAACACATCACAGAGATGCCTGTGCATCAACGTTAACTGCACCGCTGTTCATGTAGCTACGTTGCAAAGTAAACTGAGATGCCCAATAAGAGAAGAATGGATAAATAAAATGTGCACATACATCCCGTGGGATTCCTTCTTGCCATAAAGAAGAATGAAGTAATGTTGTTGGCAGAAAATGGATGCCACCGGAGATGGCCACCAAAGGAAATGAAGCCAGTCTCAGAAAGACAACAATTTTGGTTACTTTATGCTGTCATAAAGACCAGAACCAACAGCAACTTGAGAAGGAAAGGATATGTCTGCTGACAGTTTATTGTCTCTCATGAGAGGAAGTCAAGGCAAATTCGAAGCAGGACCCTGAAGGCAGGAACTGATACAGAGTCCATTGAGGAGTATGGCACACTCGCTTGCTCTCTTGGCTTGCTTAGTTTTCTTTCCTATACAACCCAGGACCACATACCGAGGGGTGGCATTACCCATATCCTGTCCTTGCTCTCCAGAAGGACTCTGCAATTTCTACTACAACACACACACACACACACACACACACACACACGTGTGTGTGTGTGTGTGTGTGTGTGTGTGTGTGTGTGTGAAAGCCCATATACAAAATGCCTTTTCAAGTCCTCTCTCTTCCGGCTGCAGATAGAAGTCCTGACGGCACCTAGGAGATGCTACCAGTATTTGAGATGACTCGCCACTGAGGTGTACATTTTCTTAGAGACAGCTGGTCCTCCCTGGTTTACCAGTATGAATAACAGCCAATAGAGCACCCTCTATCCTGCACTGAAGCTCATAGGCTGATGTAAGAAACAGTTATCTCTACAGATGGTGATGTGGCATCCAGAGAAGTTCAATGGCTTGTTCAAGACTAGGAACAGCTGAAACAAGGTCAAAAGCAGGCTCAGGATCAGATTATAAGGATTCCAAATCCCTGTCTCCATCTCTGCCCTGGGCTCTCTGATTAAATTTCTGTCTTAACCACAGCTGCTGAATAACCCAAACCTAGGTCCAATTCCATCCACTAACACTTGTCGCACTAGGCTTAGTTTTTGAAGGTAAACCCAGTAGATTTGATGCCGTTGAATTCTCTTTGCATCTTGGAGCTGTATTTAACTTCCAGTTGGCCTCACATCTCCAGACTCCATATCCATCAATCTGTCAAAAGAATAAATGATTTTTTCCACCAAGATGGTAGATAAGATGCCCTAAAGGACATCTCACTTGAATGAATAAAAATCCTGTAGACAACACATGAGTAAAAAAATCTCAACTTACCACAAATGTAGCTCAAAGGAGAGACACACAAGCTAAAGCAGGGTGACAATAAGGATCCCAGGTGACCAGCAAAGACCACAGCCAAGCTGTATCCTGAAGTTTCTGCTGAAGTACAGAGCCCTTGGGCTCCCATCGTGATGGTTACAAGGGGGAAAGGAGAATAGATAGACGATATAGTCTAAGATGTGGCCCTTAAGGAAACTCGTGTATAAAGGCAAGGCTCTGGAAGTGCAGAAAGAAACAAGCCTTCCACGGCAACAGAAAAGCCTTCCTGTTCAGACCTTCTCACTGGCAAGCGGGAGAAAACTTTGCCCTTGAATAATTCTTTACAAATTCTTCCCACAGACTTCATCCAGCCTGGCACAGGCTGGGTAGTAATTCCGTGAAGTCAGGTGGTAGAAGCAGAAGGGTCCTCACCATCTTTGCAGAGGCATACACAATGTCCACCCAGGGCTCGAAGAAGGAAAAGAAGCAGTTCAGAGGCAAAGGGTGAAGTAAAAGGTCTTATTCCTGCCCCAGACTTACTTCGCACTGGGTGACTGCAGGCTGTACGTGCACTCCCTACAGTGAATCTGGGAACTCAGGCATGGCTCAGTGAAGTGGCTCTCTTTTATTTCATCTTCCTCCTCCTTTCTGATGCCTTCACCCTCTTGCTAGCCACGTTATCACCCATCTCTTCCCCTCTTCCCATTTTATTGTGTTTTTCTTTACAACCTTTTTTTCTCCAACCATAAAGGTTCTGGGATATGACTGGACTTTTGAGATCCAAGAACCTGAGTCCTAGTCCTAGATCTGCCGTCTGTTATCTCAGGAAGAGTTAGGTACCCATTCTGATGCTCAGTCTTCCCCTCTGTAAAGTATGCTAATAAACTGAACTAAGCTCTCAGCATTATTTGGAGAATTGAAGGGATACCACACATAAAAGGTAAGCCTTGGACCACACACGTAGAAACTGCTCAACAAGTTTAGCTAATGAATGAGTTTCCATTTTTTTCTATATCAATGATTAAATTCTATAGGCCATATCTTGTCAGCCATTTATTTTTATATAGCCTGTAAGCTAAGGATGGTTTTCACACTTTTCAATGGTTATATTTTAGGTTATATATATATGATTATATCTTAAATAGAACAAGTATATACACAGTATCCTAAATTTTGCCTTTGACCTAGCAAAGCCCACAATTAGCTAGAGAAGTGTGTGTGTGTGTGTGTGTGTGTGTGTGTGTGTGTAGACCGTTTGGTGGTTTACATGCTTGCTATGCAAGCTTGAAGACCTGACTTCGTATCTCCATTGCCCAGGTAAAAAGCCATGTGTGCTTATAATATCAGCAATGGGGGTGCGGAGGATTTCTGGGCTCACTGGCCAACCAATAGGGTCAATTGGTGAGCTCCAGGTATATGAGAAACTCTGTCTCAGAAAGTGAGGTGGGAAGGGATATCTATGTATCCAGTTGCCATCCTAGATTCCCATAGTTTGCAAACAGTGCAGTGGAAATGGAAGAACTCTCCTGCAGAATTACACATCAATCTAGTTTAGAAGGAAGAGACGGATACATCTGCGAAGCGCCTAGGGAGTCGGTTTAGAAGGTGAATGAAACCATTTTCGGCTTGCAATTTCCCCCACAATTAAATGTCTTCCGCTTCACAAATGCCCATTTTACATAACAATGTTTGAAGGGTAGAGTTCATTGCGGCTCCTAGACAGTGCACAGCTCCAAAGAGAAAAATGGCATTGCCTCCTGGGGGAGAATGGGAAAGAAAAGAGCACAGTGGGAGCTGAGAATGGAGGCCAGTCATCACCTGAGGCTGAGTGGCATGTGTCTTGTATTAAAAAACCTGCTAGCATGCTAAAATATAATTACCAGTATTGAGATCAAGCTGCTGCAGACAATGTGACATAAAAGCTTCCACGCGCCACAAGCTGGGATGGCGAATAATTGCCTAGGATTCCCGTTTCCTCCACACTCTCAAGGTGAAAAGCTGATACTTTAGGCCTCCAGCCTCAGTCTCCATCTTCCTCCCTAGAATATCCTGTCTCTCTTTTCCAGACAAAGGAGGATTTAGCTTGGGGCACTGGGAAGACCGTTTAGTGGCTAACGTGCTTTCTGTGCAAGCTTGAGGACCTGACTCTGTATCTCCACTGGCCAGGTAAAAATCCATGTGTCTTGGTGTACCTGTCATATCAACCATAGGGATGCAGAAACAGGAGGATTTCTAGGCTCACTGGCCAACCAATACAGTCAATTGTTGAGCTCCAGGCAGTATGAAAAACTCTGTCGCCAAAGTGGGAAGTGGCTCAGGTGGATAGCAATATTGACTTCTGGCCTTGACACCTGTACATGGGTGCACACCACACACACACACACACACACACACACACACACACACACACACACACACAGCTTGAAGAAGATGTCTTGACCAAAAGTCTAGTCTGAGGTAGAAAAGTTGTCATGGCATGATCAATGGCTTACCCACCAATCCCTCCATTTCCCCATGCCACAGCTGAGGGCCAGCAGCCAGCAGCCATAGGTAGAATGGGACTAATACATCATTTTCACTGTTATTAAAGTTCTAGCTTTGGCAGAATATAACGCCTCTTGGGCCCAACCTAATTCTTCCTTTGCCCTAGGCCAGCATCCATGTCCAGGGCCGACCACTGCCAGAGCAACAGCATTTTCTGCTTTCTTTTCTTTTCTTTCTTAATTTCAGTGCCCTTTTCCACAAGGCTTTGGCTTCTCACTGAATTTATATGAAAGCTCCTAATTATTTACATTTGGGTCTCGGCTACCCAAGATGAACACTGATGAGGGATTGTTTTGTTCATCGTGTCCTTTTTGGGTCTGACAGGGTCCCAGGAAATTTCCAGAGCCACACAGAGGTCTGCTGTGTGAATGATGAAGCATGTGTTCTGCAGGAGACAACGGAAGGTATCTTTGCCCCTTCACTTATCTCGGAACCAATCTGAAAATGAGTCACATATTAGAAGCTTGATATAATGCCTCCGAATGACAGAAATCTGCCCACAGAAGCTCTTTCACCCTCCTGATTATTATCAATTACTCTTACATCCAAAATGCATTAGCTCACAAGCTGCAGTGACTCGGCCCATACATCAGCTCTCATTGTTACTGCTTCCATAGTCGCTGGGTAAATTCTCCTTTGTTCACAAGGAACCTACAGTGGTACAGACTGCTTTCTGCTTCCCGGCACTTCTGAAGAAAGCCATTGTGACACAGGCTAATCTTATCAAAGACCCCAATCGTTGTGCTTACTACAGGTAGTCCCACCTCAAGCCAAAAGCAAACTGTTTGCGGTCGCACTTCGCACAGGCCAAGCTAAAAGTGTTTCCACTAAAACACATCGCTCTGAATTCCAGACAGGACATACAGACGGAACATCGGAGGAAATGTAGACACCTACTTTTGCAGTCATCTTGGCCAAAAGCTCTTGCAAATCCATTATTCCTTGAACCAGGCTCAGGAAATCACTGCATGTTGGACAAGCTCGATAAAGAAAAGAGAAGGCATGTGTTCATCTTGTGCTCATACAGGAAAGGGAAATTCACAACGAGTTCTTTAACTACATGAGGGGCTTTGCTTTCTCGGAGTTAAAGTTTAAGGGAAACGACGGAGGACTTCTGGTCCTGCTACTGTTTCCCCCATTTTAATTAATAATAAAAAATGGGAAAGAAGAGGCAGTTAAGTGAAAAGAACGAGACATTTTTAAACTAAATCTCCATATGTGTCAAAAGATGACCGAGAAGAGGAAAATTTCCAAGAAGTAACTCACACCCAGGTCAAAAATCCTTTAAAAAATAGCTTTATGAGATACATGATTTTACATTAAACATGCATTTATATAGTTATATTAAATGTATCTTTTTGTTCTAACATACAGAACACACTGACTAATCCTTCCTTACCCTCACACTGTAATTTTGTAAATAACGCAAAATCCTTTTTCAAGTTTGAAAGACACCGTGACAACTATGACAGATAGTCCTTTTGCCGTTTCCATCCTCTCCAAAGTCAGTCTTACATAGTGGTCCATATCCTTCCAGATGTTTTTGTCTGACACCAGGAACAAGCAATGTGAGATTAAATTCAGAAATGCCTAAGCGCCACTTACTGCGATTTAGGTTGGGACACTGTGTGATGAACCCGTTCGGCATGAAGATGATCTTGCCATCTTGGATGATCCCCTGACAAAGAAGAGACAAGGAACAATGAGGATGACAGTTTCTGGTGGCCCTGTACAACCCCACATCCATGCAGACCAGATGGTGTTTCTCAAAGCTAGAACAAGTCAGCCTTGGCCAGCGCCATTCCATTGCTCCAAATTGCCCGTCTAGACAACCTTTGTACATTCAACTTGAGAAGGCCAGAGTTAACTCCATCTCGTCAATACCAGCAAGAACAACACCAAGGGTATGTTAGGAAGTATCTATAGTCATAGACTATCAAATTAGAAAGTCACTGTGGAACATAAAACCGTATTATATATTAATCAACCTGGATATTGAGTAATAGACTTATTTTTAATGGGAACAAATGCAATAGGATTCCTCATTTTTGCATATGCATGTATACAGGGCGTGTACATATGTGTATGCTGTCTGTTTGCATGTGGGCACAAGAGTTAGGGTGCACATGAATGTACATGTGTCCACATGAATGTAAAGGTCAGACATCTTCTTCACTCTGTATGTATTGAGGCAGGATTCGTCACTAGAGCCCTCTAGCTACTCTAGCTACTCTAGCTACCTGATTTGCTCTGGGCATCCCATCTACGCCTGTTGTGTACTAGGATGACAGGCCGGTGTCCCCACCTACCCTGCATTTACTAGGTGCTGGAGTGCCAGACTCCAGTCTTCAGGTTTGCACAACGAGTGTTTTACTGACAGAGACATACTCCCAATCCCAATAAACACTTCTATTGATTCATTTAGTTAAGGAAATAAAATTAGGTTCCAAAGAAAAATTAAGCAACAGTTTTCATTTTTCAACTAACTGAACAACACCGAGTCTTTGCTGGAGTCTTAAAACTTGATCAACATCTCTAAGGAGAAAGGGCTGCTTCAACACTAAGTTCAGTCTGGAAGAAAAGACCAAATTTACAACAGTCATTGGGGACTGATCTCTCAATGAAAACATTGGCTTGGCTTTGGGATTTTTCAAGTTAAATTTAAGATTCTGTTTTTAGAGGGTTTTTTTTTTTCTTTAGATCTACTGGAAGAGATAGAAGAGAACAGATGGTAGAGGCGGACACTGTTTCAGAATATTGAGCTTCATCTATAAATAAAATATAGGCTTAAGATAGTATGCAAGTCTTTGGAGAGACTCACATTTAACATTTATATGCATGCCTTCTAAACGAGGCAATCAGCATGTGCTGCTCTCTTCTTACCATTTCAATATAAAATTTAATTGTTAATATTAATAGAAATAACAGGATCAGGGCAGATCAACAGCACAACTCTACACTTTTCCCAACCTCATTGTCCTTGGGCAAAAAGCAGTGCTTATGATCACAAAGGGACATGGCTTCACCATGGGAGAGGAGCCTGCCACTGCTCCCCACTATTAATTCATAATCTCACGCAGTGACTAATGCAACCTGAATCAGCTTCTCTTAGATACTAAGATGTGTCATTTTTCAGAGGCAAACAGTTCCTTCAAAAGGCAGGACAACTTTCAAGTACATTGCACTTGAAAAAAAAAATCTGTCTGGCAGTGGTGGTGTACACCTTTAAACCTAGCACTCGGGAGGGAGGCAGAGGCAGGCAGATCTCTGTGAGTTGGAGCCCAACCTGAACTACAGAGTGAGCACCAGGATAGTCAGAGCTGTTACACAGGGAAATCCTGTCTTGAAACAGATAGATAGATAGATAGATAGATAGATAGATAGATAGATAGATAGATAGATAGATAGATAGATAGATAGATGAAAGATAGATAGATGATGAGAGAGACAGAGAGAGAGAGAGAGAGAGAGAGAGAGAGAGAGAGAGAGAGAGAGAGAGAGAGAGAGAGAGAGAGAGAGAAGTCAGGGTGAGTCAAGTTCTAGATCTTGACTCTAGCTTACTGGGTGGACTGCACAAGAAGAAAGCAACCTTCTCTGAGCATCAGTCATCTGGAAGGGAGATGCTGCATCTAAAAGCTAAAAATTCCTCTAGTAAGACTTGGGTCAACTTAACAGGCATCTGAATCTACAGTGTTACCTATGAGACCTCTTGTTTTCTAATTGCTTTTCCATTTATGTCTATAGTGTGTGTGCTAAAATTTATGCTTATATAGAAAAAACTATTGATTTCCATTAAAGAACAGACCACCACTGAAAATTAAATGCCATGCTAGGAAACATCTGTCTATAAGAAACCTGAACAAGACTGTGTGGGGGAAGAGGGCAGCGTCTAAGTGGAGGATGGGACAACAGAGGATAATGAAGCTGTTGAGCATTCTCTCATGTGCAGAACCTCTGTGTGAGAGATGTCATAGCCCGAGAGGGTCACATGTGCGGTGAAGAAGGAAACTGCAGGAGAGAGACAGTAGGGGACAATAGAGGAAGATGGGGAAAACAGGGACAAATACAGTAGAAAGTATAACATAACTTAAAATACAAAGCAAAAATATAATATTAAATATATTTCTTTTTTAACAAAGAAAATACCTATGTAATCAAGAAGATGTTAGCTAGATTTAGAATTATCAGCCACCTTGGTTTGCCCAATATGTAGAGGTTTTTGTTTATTAATTACAAGGAATAGCTTATTGCTAGAACAAAGAAACTCCTATGCAAACCAGAAGTACTGGTCAACCTTGGTGATAGAGAGGTGTGCAGAAGACACCTATGTGCCAGGAGAAGACCATCTCTACCACTCCTGTCAGAAGATGCTGGATAACCCATGGGAAGAATTCTTAGAAACGTGATTTATAGAAATTATCCCTCTCCCACAGAATGGAAAATCACCTTGAAAAGATGAGACATCAATTGGCCTAATAACAATCTAGGGCATAATAGCCTCCCTTGGCCTGCTTTGAAGTGATTTTACTCATTTTAGATTTAAAAAATAAGTTACAATTTACTTCCTACTACCCTTCCTTGCTTCTGTTTTTTTTTTTTTCTTTTTGATCCTGATCTCTGGCACGTGTGTGTGTGTGTGTGTGTGTGTGTGTGTGTGTGTCACAGATCATTAGGTAAAGGTCAATGATGCTGACTTGAAAAAAACTGAAATAAGAGCTGACAGCTTTCCAATGCTCATTAACACAAAAACCCAAAGCTCTTGGTATTTTTTTTTCTGCGAAAAAGTCATAGGGGTCAGCCCACACGTGGATATGAAAACTTGTTCTTGCCGCATAAATCAAGATGTTAACTTGATGCAGAATGGATAGAGATCGATGCTGGGTTGAAAGAAAGCTGGAGATAAGACATCAATACCAACTGCAACTCATGAGAAGGTGGACGCAATGTGCATAACCCACAGAAGAATGGGTGTGATTGTGTGTGCGTGCCACACAAATGTGGATACGAATGTCCATGTGCCCCCACAGAAGTGAAGGGAAGAATATGCTTGTGAACCACAAATGTGTGTGCACATGTGTGTGTAACTGATATAAATATGGGAGTAAATGTGCATGTGGCCCATAAAAATGTTGCAATAAACACACATGTAACCCATAGAAGTATGAGTAGTGTACGCATGCTGGTTTGTGTGTGTGTGCGTGTGTGTGTGTGTGTGTGTGTGTGTGTGTGTGTGTGTGTGTGTGTGACTGACAGAAATCTGGATGTAAGCATGCACACTTGGGACCCAAGGAGTGTTGGCATCCCACCTCCTCCCCAAAGTGAGAACCAGAAGTTCCTGCGTTGGCTCACCATGTTGGTCATGCAATGACTAGACATTGGTGACATAGGACTGGACTCTCTTAGTCTGCTTTGGTGCTGTGGTAAACATTCTGAGGGAAGAATAGGCTTATTTCTCTTAAATAAGCCCTTCACATTTGTCCATCATCAAGGGAAGCCAAAGCAGGACCCTGGAGGCAAGAACTGAAGCAGAGATCATGGGGAAAAGCTGCTTACTGGCTTCTTCCCTGTCTTGCTCAGTCTGCTTTTTCATATAGCCCGGACCCACCCGCCTAGGGATGGTATAGCCTACAAGGCACTGGGCCTTCTACATTAATTAATAAGCAAATTTAAAAGTCTCACACACATGCCCAGCAGCACAAACTGATGTAGGTAACTCCTCAATTGAGATTTTGTTTTCCCAGGTCACTCTGGTTTGTATTAAGTTGAAGAAAACTAACCAGAACATTTGACTCCTTCTTAACTTAACATACACAGAGACCACCTTTGAATAGCAGCCTTTTCCTTCTTGCATGTCCCCTTTCTGTGTGTTACTATCGTAATAAAAACACAGTTCAACTTCAAAAGTCCTACAAACCTTTAAATTTTTCTTAAGTTTAAAAGTTCGATGACTTTTAAAGACCAAAGACTCTTATTTGTTGTTTCTGCTAAAATAAGCATTAAGCTGGATACTTTGTTCCATAATGGAAGAACTTGGATATAAAAACAAGAATTCTTAAGGAAAATGAGAGTCAGCATTGTAGCTCCAAATCCTGTATCTCAATGTCTGACATCTGAAACTCACCCACAGCTTCCTGGCCTCCAAAGGGCCTTGGTAGCTCAAATCCTCCAGCTCTGCTATCTGCAGCATACACAGCTTGTCTTGTAGGCTGATTCCACTACACACCTACCATGTCCTTGGTGACTGACCCAGGGTCTTGTCATCAACTCTATGCTAGGCTCACGACTGGAAGTGAAACTGTGTCTTCACTGATAGCCTGTCCTGTCTTCTCATAGCGACAGGCCTCAGCTTCTCTCCGCGATCCATTCAATCTTTGGGTCTCAACTGCTTCTGAAGCTGCACTTTCACAGATGGCCTCTCTTTGTGGACATTCCAATGCTGCCTCAGAGTAGCAAGCTTTAGCAACTTTCCATGATCACTTCAACCCTACAGCTTTCATGCTACCAAAATCACCAAGTTTGTCTGCCAGATTGAGTTACACAGCCTTGCCCCCCTCTTGACTACACCTTCTGTGTGCTGACCTTGAGGAAGCACTCAAGAATTCTCAGAAGATTCCTACTCAGTAAAGCTCATCTCTTGATAATCACAGATGGTTTCTCAGCCCCAGTTAACCAGTATCTTTTGTCCTAATAAAGCAAAGCTTTCATTTCCAGTGGTCCTTTCTTTTCCTTACAAAATTTATTGTGGTTATAGTTTATAAACACCTATTTCAAATATACTTTACTTGGAATATAATTACATCATTTACCCCTTTATTAATCCCAGAGATGGGAAGAGAAAGACCGCCACCCCAAATCATCATGGCCAAATTAATTAAAGTAAGCTTTTTTATTTCTATATATGAGCTACCTCCCCTCTAAGTTGGTGTTCAGGAAGTCAGCTGTGGATGTGAAGAAGACAAAATTTTTAAAGCTCAGAGGTAGGAGGTTTCCAAATGGGGGATTTGGTAAGCAAAATAGGAAGGGTTACAGGAGCAAAACATAACCATAACAAGTTAGTCATAATAACCTCCTGAAACAAAGACATTACGAAAGGATTGAAAGGTGGTCATAACAAGGTAGTCATAACAACAGGTCATCACAACAAGGTAATCATAACAACCTTTTGAAACAAAGGTAGGGCTGAAAAATGGTTATGATAACTTCTTGAAACAAAAACATGGTTGCCATTTTCAGGAACAGATAATACAGAACAATATGTAGCTAAGGTTATAGGTTAGGCATAGCCCAATCCTTAAGAAACAGAGGCTTAATGATAAACAGGAATAAACCTATATTTGGCTTTACCATAAGATGACTTTCAAGCCTAAGATGGAGCTGGAGCTAGATTTGTTCATCACCTCCCTTTCTTCCATCCAACCTCTCCTATGCCCCCTTCTTACCTCCTTCTCAAATTAATGACTTTTTTTAATGTCAAACTTAACATTAAAATGGCCCTGATCAAGTCTCAAACACCCCTCTGCAATTTTACAACCCAGGCCTCCATTGTCTGCATTATGTCAGTATTCTTAGCAAGCTTCTGTAGAACAGCCTAGTAAGCTTGATAGATTTGCTATCAAGATTTCTTTAATAGATTTTCTAGTCCAAAGCTTCAAAATCCTTCCACAGTCCTCCCCAAACCAACATGATCAGGCCCACCACAGCAATACCCTACTCTCTGGTACCAATTTCTGTTCTGATTTGCTTTCTGTTGCAGTGATAAAACACAGGCAACAAACAATTCAGGATGAAAAAGGATTATTTGGCTTATAGGTTAGAGTATATCTTCAAGAGAAGCCAAGGCAGGAACTAAAACAAAGACCATGAATGATGGAGGATTCTCATTGGCTAATAAACAAACTGCCTTGGCCAGCCCTTAGGTGGGTGGAGTAGACAGAACAGGAAGAAGGAAGTGAGGTGGATAGCTCAGTCAGATGCCATGCCTTTCCTAAGTGAGATAGACTGCCATGCCTCTCCTCAGGGAGACAGATGTGATTAAGCCAGCCGCCAGGTCAGACATGCTGAATCTTTCCGGGTAAAACACCATTCATGGTGTTACACAGATTATTAGATATGGGTTAAAGCAAGATGTGAGAAGTTAGCCAATAAGAAGCTGAACCTAGGCCTCGGTCTCCCTTGTTGGGAGAGAGCGTGTGAGCTCGGCAGCTTCACCACGTTGAGTGAGGGATTGCTCGTCACAGACAGGAGGAATGGTGGGCCAAGTTACAGTAGTTCAGTAAAATAGAAGAGCTGGATCTGTGGGATGAAGCTGACTTGATCATGGTGAATTTTTAAAAAAGTGTTCTTGGGCCTTTGTCTGAGAGCTGCTTGGCCTGCAAGGGGACCTGAAAGTCTGCAGGAGGATCCATCGTTCTTTGGGGTGAGTGAGGAGTGAGTGCCCGAACCTCGGCAGCTGCCCGGTGAGGGACCACCGACTCTCCACAACTCCCCCTGCCACCAGCACACTTCCTGCTCTTCCTGCAGGGGTTATTCTCCCCGGATACTGCCTCTCTCTTCCTGTCCCTTCCCAGCTTGCACCCAGAATCCTCCCCCCCTCCCCCTGCCTCATCCTCCCGTCTTTGGGGCCACAAAATCCCACAGCTCAGCCTGTTTGGGCTCTGGGGACCTGGAATTGAGTGCACCCAGGCCGGTGGGAGGTCCCCTCCTTCATTTGACTGCCCGGAGCAAGGTAGGCCTTTGTCTGAGAGCTGCTTGGCCTGCAAGGGGACCTGAAAATCTGCAGGAGGATCCATCGTTCTTTGGGGTGAGTGAGGAGTGAGTGCCCGAACCGCGGCAGCTGCCCGGAGAGGGACCACCGACTCTCCACAACCCCCCCTGCCACCAGCACACTTCCTGCTCTTCCTGCAGGGGTTATTCTCCCCGGATACTGCCTCTCTCTCCCTGTCCCTTCCCAGCTTGCACCCAGAATCCTCCCCCCCCTCCCCCTTCCTCATCCTCCCGTCTTTGGGGCCACAAAATCCCACAGCTCAGCCTGTTTGGGCTCTGGGGACCTGGAATTGAGTGCACCCAGGCCGGTGGGAGGTCCCCTCCTTCATTTGACTGCCCGGAGCAAGGTAGGCCTTTGTCTGAGAGCTGCTTGGCCTGCAAGGGGACCTGAAAGTCTGCAGGAGGATCCATCGTTCTTTGGGGTGAGTGAGGAGTGAGTGCCCGAACCTCGGCAGCTGCCCGGTGAGGGGCCACCGACTCTCCACAACTCCCCCTGCCACCAGCACACTTCCTGCTCTTCCTGCAGGGGTTATTCTCCCCGGATACCGCCTCTCTCTCCCTGTCCCTTCCCAGCTTGCACCCAGAATCCTCCCCCCCCTCCCCCTTCCTCATCCTCCCGTCTTTGGGGCCACAAAATCCCACAGCTCAGCCTGTTTGGGCTCTGGGGACCTGGAATTGAGTGCTCCCAGGCCGGTGGGAGGTCCCCTCCTTCATTTGACTGCCCGGAGCAAGGTAGGCCTTTGTCTGAGAGCTGCTTGGCCTGCAAGGGGACCTCACAGTCTGCAGAAGGATCCATCATTCTTTGGGGAAGAGATGGGCAGGCGCCAATGCAGGAGCTCCTCCAACAACATGAAAGGCAACATGACATCACCACAAGCCAGACATCCCGAAACAACAAGAATTGAACACCCTACCCCAGAAGATATAGAAGAAACCGACATTAAACAGTACTTTATAAAAATAATAGAGGACCTTAAACAGGAGGTAAAAAACTGCCATAAAGAAATGGAGATGACAAACAAAAAGGTAGACGAAATAAATAAATCTCTCAAAGATACCCAAGAAAAACAAGAAAAACAAGAAAAAGCAATCAAACAGGTAAGGGAAACAGTACAAGACCTGATAAATGAAATGGAGGTATTGAAGAAAACACAATCTGAGGGACGACTGGAAATGGAAACTCTGAGTAAACGAACAGAAACTTCAGAGACAAGTATTTCCAACCGAATACAAGAGATGGAAGAAAGAATCTCGGACTCTGAAGATACTATAGAAGAAATAAACTCACAGATTAAAGAACTAAACAAATCTAACAAATTCTTAACACAAAACATTCAGGAAATCTGGGACACCATGAAAAGACCAAACCTAAGAATAATTGGGGTAGAAGAAGGAGAAGAATTACAACTCAAAGGCCCAGAAAACATATTCAACAAAATTATAGAAGAAAACTTCCCCAACCTAAAGAAGGATGTTCCTATGAAGGTACAAGAAGCCTACAGAACACCAAATAGACTGGATCAAAAGAAAGCATCCCCACGCCATATAATAATCAAAACACAAAACATACAGAATAAAGAACAGATATTAAGAGCTGCAAAGGAAAAAGGTCAAGTAACATATAAAGGGAAACCTATCAGAATTACACCTGATTTCTCAATGGAAACCATGAAAGCCAGAAGAGCTTGGATAGATGTGCTACAGACACTTAGGGAACATGGATGCAAGCCTAGACTATTATACCCAGCAAAGCTTGCATTCACCATTGATGGAGAAAACAAGATATTCCAGGACAAAAACAGATTTAAACAATACGCAGCCACAAATCCAGCCTTGCAGAAAGTAATAGAAGGAAAATCACAAACCAAGGAGTCCAACAACGCCGACAATAACTCAGGCATCTAGCGACCCTTCACCAGCACAACTAGAAGAAGGGAAACACACAAACTCTACTACTAAAAATGACTGAAGTTAACAACCACTGGTCATTAATATCACTTAATATCAATGGACTCAATTCACCTATAAAAAGGCACAGGCTAAGAGACTGGATACGAAAACAGAATCCAACATTTTGCTGTTTACAAGAAACACACCTCAACCACAAAGACAGGCACCTACTCAGAGTAAAGGGTTGGGAAAAGGTTTATCAAGCAAATGGCCCTAAGAAACAAGCGGGTGTGGCCATACTAATTTCCAACAAAGTTGACTTCAAACTAAAATCAATCAGAAGAGATGGAAAGGGACACTTTATACTCATAACAGGAAAAATCCTTCAGAATGAAGTCTCAATCCTGAATATCTATGCCCCTAATATAAAAGCTCCCACTTATGTAAAAGAAACACTTCTAGAACTCAAGGCAGCCATCAAACCACACACACTAATAGTTGGAGACTTCAACACTCCTCTCTCACCAATGGACAGGTCAATCAGACAGAAACCTAACAGAGAATTGAAAGACTTAATGGAGGTAATGAACCAAATGGACTTAACAGACATCTATAGAACATTCCACCCAAATAGGAAAGAATATACCTTCTTCTCTGCGGCTCATGGAACCTTTTCGAAAATTGACCATATACTTGGTAACAAAGCAAACTTCCACAGTTACAAAAAAATATTAGTAACCACCTGTGTCTTATCGGATCACCATGGATTAAAATTAGAATTCAACAACAATGCTACCCCCAGAAGGCCCACAAACTCATGGAAACTGAACAGTCAACTACTGACCCACACCTGGGTCAAGGAAGAAATAAAGAAAGAAATTAAAGTCTTTCTTGAATTTAATGAAAACAAAGACACAACATACTCAAACCTATGGGACACAATGAAGCAGTGCTAAGAGGAAAGTTCATAGCACTAAGTGCCCACTTAAAGAAAACGGAGAAAGCACTCATTGGTGACTTAACAGCACACCTGAAAGCTCTGGAAAAAAAGAAGCAGACTCACCTAGGAGAAGTAGAAGACTGGAAATAATCAAACTGAGGGCAGAAATCAACAAAATAGAAACACAGAAAACAATCCAAAGAATCAATGAAACAAGAAGCTGGTTCTTGGAGAAAATCAACAAGATTGACAAACCCTTAGCCAATCTAATCAAACGGCAGAGGGAGAACACGCAAATTAACAAGATCAGAAATGAAAAGGGGGACATAACCACAGACACAGAGGAAATTCAGAAAATCATTAGATCTTACTACAAAAGCCTGTATGCCACAAAATTGGAAAATGTAAAAGAAATGGACAGTTTTTTAGATAAATACCATATACCAAAGTTAAACCAGGACCAGGTAAATGCTCTAAATCGTCCTGTTAGTCGCGAAGAATTAGAAACTGTTATCAGAAACCTCCCTACCAAAAAGAGCCCAGGACCAGATGGTTTCAATGCGGAATTCTACCAGAACTTCCAAGAAGACCTAATACCTATACTCCTTAAGGTATTTCATAATATAGAAACACAAGAGTCACTGCCAAATTCCTTCTATGAAGCTACAGTTACCCTGATACCTAAACCACACAAAGACTCAACCAAGAAAGAGAATTACAGGCCAATCTCACTCATGAACATGGACGCAAAAATTCTCAATAAAATACTGGCAAACCGAATCCAAGAACACATTAGAAAAATTATCCATTACGATCAAGTAGGCTTCATCCCAGAGATGCAGGGCTGGTTCAACATACGAAAATCTATTAATGTAATCCATCATATAAACAAACTGAAGGAAAAAAACCATATGGTCATCTCATTAGATGCTGAAAAAGCATTTGACAAAATTCAGCACCCTTTTATGATAAAGGTCTTGGAGAGATTAGGGATACAAGGGTCATTCCTAAATATAATAAAAGCTATTTACAGCAAACCGACAGCTAACATCAAATTAAACGGAGAGAAACTCAAGGCTATCCCACTAAATTCAGGAACACGACAAGGCTGTCCACTCTCTCCTTATCTCTTCAATATAGTGCTTGAAGTTCTAGCAATAGCAATAAGACAACATAAGGGAATCAAGGGGATCCAATTTGGAAAGGAAGAAGTTAAACTTTCATTATTTGCAGATGATATGATAGTTTACATAAGCGACCCCAAAAACTCCACCAAAGAACTCCTACAGCTGATAAACTCCTTCAGTAACGTGGCAGGATACAAGATCAACTCCAAAAAATCAGTCGCCCTCCTATACACAAAGGATAAGGAAGCAGAGAGGGAAATCAGAGAAGTATCACCTTTCACAATAGCCACAAATAGCATAAGATATCTGGGAGTATCGCTAACCAAGGAAGTGAAGGATTTATATGACAAGAACTTTAAGTCTTTGAAGAAAGAAATTGAAGAGGATACCAGTAAATGGAAGGATCTCCCCTGCTCGTGGATTGGGAGGATCAACATAGTAAAAATGGCAATTCTACCAAAAGCAATCTATAGATTCAATGCAATCCCAATCAAGGTCCCATTAAAATTCTTCACAGAGATTGAGAAGACAATAATCAACTTTATATGGAAAAACAAGAAACCCAGGATAGCCAAAAAAATCTTATACAATAAAGGTACTTCTGGAGGCATTACCATCCCTGACTTCAAACTCTATTACAGAGCTACAGTATTGAAAACGGCTTGGTATTGGCATAAGAACAGAGAAGTTGACCAATGGAATCGTATAGAAGACCCGGATCTTAAACCACAAACCTATGAACACCTGATTTTTGATAAAGGAGCCAAAAGTACACAATGGAAAAAAGAGGGCATCTTCAACAAATGGTGCTGGCATAACTGGATGTCAACCTGTAGAAGAATGAAAGTAGATCCATATCTATCACCATGCACAAAACTCAAGTCCAAATGGATTAAAGACCTCAATATTAATTTGAACACATTGAGATTGATAGAGGAGAAAGTGGGAAGTACTCTACAACAAATGGGCACAGGGAACCGTTTCCTATGCATAACCCCAGCTGCACAGACTTTAAGGGCAACATTGAATAAATGGGACCTCCTGAAGTTGAGCAGCTTCTGTAAAGCAAAGGACATTGTCACTAAGACACAAAGGCAGCCTACTGACTGGGAAAAGATCTTCACCAACCCTGCAACTGACAAAGGTCTGATCTCTAAAATATATAAGGAACTCAAGAGACTAGACGGTAAAATGCCAATTAACCCAATTAAAAAATGGGGCGATGAACTGAACAGAGAATTCTCAACAGAAGAAGTTCGAATGGCCAAAAGACACTTAAGGTCATGCTCAACCTCCCTAGCTATCAGGGAAATGCAAATCAAAACAACTTTGAGATATCATCTCACACCTGTCAGATTGGCTAAAATCCAAAACACCAATAATAACCTTTGCTGGAGAGGTTGTGGGGTAAGGGGCACACTCATCCATTGCTGGTGGGAATGCAAACTTGTGCAACCACTTTGGAAAGCAGTGTGGCGGTTTCTCAGGAAATTCGGGATCAACCTACCCCAGGACCCAGCAATTCCACTATTGGGAATCTACCCAAGAGATGCCCAATCATACAACAAAAGCATATGCTCATCTATGTTCATAGCAGCATTATTTGTAATAGCCAGATCCTGGAGACAGCCTAGATGCCCTTCAGTGGAAGAATGGATGAAGAAACTGTGGAATATATACATGCTAGAATACTACTCAGCGGTAAAAAACAATGACATCTTGAATTTTGCAGGCAAATGGATGGAAATAGAAAACACTATTCTGAGTGAGGTAACCCAGACCCATAAAGATGAACATGGGATGTACTCACTCATATTCGGTTTCTAGCCATGATTATAGGACATCGAGCCTATAAGTTTGGGATCCTTGAGAAGATAATAAGAAGAACCTCCACCTGACGATAGATGAAGAAAATGACAGAGCCCCACCTTGGAGCACCGGACTGAGCTCCCAAGGTCCTGATGAGGAGCAGAAGGAGAGAGAACATGAGAAAGAAAGTCAGGACCGTGAGGGAACCTCCAGCTGGCGACAGATGGGGAAGGTGACTGAGCCCCACATTGGAGCACTGGACTGAGCTCCCAAGGTCCCGATGAGGAGCAGAAGGAGCGAGAACATGAGGGAGAAAGTCAGGAACGAGAGGAGTGCGTTCACTCATGGAGACGGTGGGACAGAACTAATGGGAGATCACCAACTCCAGTTGGAATGGGACTGATGGATCATGCGACCAAACCCGTCTCTCTGAGTGTGGCCAACAGAGGGGGCTGACTGAGAAGCAAAGGACAATGGCTCTGGGCTCTGATTCTTCTTCATGGACGGGCTCTGTGGGAGCCTTCTCAGCTTGGTCGATCACCTTCCTGGACCTGGGGGGAGTTGGGAGGACCTTGGTCTTAGCATAGAGTGGGGAACCCTGATGGCTCCTTGGCCTTGAGAGGGAGGGAGGGGATGTATGGGTGGAGGGGAGGGGAGGGAAGGAGGAGAAGGAGGGGAGAGAAAGGGGAGAAGGAGGGGAGGGAGGGGGGAGGAGGAGGGAAGGAGATGGAAATTTTTAAATATAAAAAAAAATAAACCATGAGAAAAAAAAAAAAAAAAAAAGAAGCTGAACCTAATGGGCCAGGCAGTGTTTAAATGAATACAGTTTGTGTGTTGTTATTTCGGGGCATAAACTAGCCGGTGGCCCAGAGCAGGGCAGCGGGAACACAGCCCGCAGCTCATTTACTACACATGAAGAAATGCTGTTTCCCTGGCTTTCTCAGCTACCTACCTGACTAGGCATAGCACCAACCAGAGTGGGCTGAACCTCTGACATCAAGCACTGATAAGTAAAATGCCCTACAGACATGCCCATAGACCCATCAGATGGCGGCAACTCCCCAATGGAAGCTCCCTCTTCCCAGGTGAGTCTATGGTGTCAAGCTGACAAAAATTAACCAACACAAACACAGGATGAACATTTGCTATGCTAAAAATAATTAAATTAAATTTAGGATTTTAAACCACTAAGTTTTATAAATATGAAGGTAAGGTACAAAGTATCTCCCTCAACCTTATTCTTCTACATAAAAATTTATCTGTGAGGATTTCTTTTTTTTTTATTAAAAATTTCCACCTCCTCCCTGCCTCCCATTTCCCTCCCCCTCCCCCCACTCCCCTCCGCCTCCCTCTCCAGTCCGAAGAGCAGTAAGGGTTCCCTGCCCTGTGGGAAGTCCAAGGTCGTCCCCCACTCCATCCAGGTCTAGGAAGGTAAGCATCCAAATGGGCTAGTCCCCCCCCCAACTGTGAGGATTTCCACAGACAAAAAGGAGTCTTCCAGTATGGCAACTTCTCTCAAAGAGAAGAGATAGGGGTAAAAGACTGAATTCCCTTATTCCTCCTACTTCATCTTTAACTGCATGCATACCCTTCTGAAACTTGCAATGTCCTGAAACTACAATGGGCCTATGTTCTTCTCAGCGGCCCTCTGGATCTGAGCTAGTGGGCCTCAGCTGGCCTCCTCACCTGTGTTTTATTTCATATCATTTATCCTGTCAGATTTTCTCAAACTTCAACCTCCTTAATTCTGAAATACATTGAGTATCTACTAAACGTTCTCCGTTCCAGGCCAACACTGCTAGCCTTCAGTTTAGTTGGGTTGGAAGAGCTAGGAATCTGCATTTCAGGACTCTGCATTTTCAAAAGCTGCTCCAGACCAACCTAGAACAGCTTGGTCTGCTGTCAGTTATTTTCTTTCGGAGCAAGAAGGTTTATTTGCCAAAAATTCAGTGTTGAGAGAGTAACAGCTAACACCTCCAAATGGGCAGTTCACTGACTTGGTACTGAATAAAAACTGGTTGGGTTGCTAGAAACACACACTGAGGACAAGACCAAGAGCACACATCCTAGTGGCCTCTGGTCTTCCTCTGTCTTAGAGTTTGCATTGTCAGCAAAGGGAACAATCTAAGAGTCCCAAATTCCTGAAGCCTGGAGGTTGCACAATATTGGACCATATTTTTCTGAGAGGTTTGGATCAGACAGAGCACTCATTTTTAATCGAAAGTCACACATCGGACGTCTCAAGATAGGGAGCAGAGCACCAGGTACCCTCTGGAGAAGCTTCTGCGGTGGTTTTGCTACTCACAAGGAGCACTGAACCGGGGTCAAAAACCTGCTTGGGTCACCTGTAAGAAACTCACGGCTCTGATTCTGTTAATAGCTTTCCTACTGGCCGCCTGCATCCTAAACCAACAGTGCACTTGGGTGCCTCATGATGACAAAGCTTAAAATATATAAATACCTGTGGCAGATTGAATGTAAGGGACCGCCATAAGCTCACAGGGAATGGCATTATGAGGAGGTGTGGCTTTTTTTATGGAGTAGATAAGGCCTTGTTGAAGGAAGTATGTTACTGTGGGATAGGCTTTGAGGTCTCCTTTGCTCAAGCTTCAAGGTCTCCTTTGTGACACTCAGACTACTTCCTGTTTCCTGTGGGTCAAGCCGTAGGCCTCTCAGCTCCTTCTCCAGCACCATGTCTGCCTGCAGGCTGTCATGTGCCACCACAATGTTAAGGACTAAACCTCTAAAACTGTAAGCCACCCAGTTAAATGTTTTCCTTTATAAGAATTGCCATAGTCGAGGTGTCTCTTCACAGCGATAGAAACCCTAATTAAGAAAATAACCTAGGGCAGCCCCACGGTTGCATTGCCAAACAAGACACTGAAGTCAAGCGCTCCTCTTGCTGAAATGATTACAGCTTGTCTTTATTGCCCAGTGTCTAGCAAGTCATTTATTTGCACTGGATGCCAACCGTTTGCTGAAGCAGTTTTAAACAAAGAACAAGAAGAGCTGCTCGTAGGTAGCCTGAGGTCATGCACACACCACCATCGCATTTATATTGCTAATTTGCTCGTTGTCCCTGGAGCTCCACCTCGGGAGGATGTGAACCGCAAGTGGACGCCTACAGTGCAGAGTTCACACGATCTATCGATCTATCGCTGTTGGTCGGGGTGGAAGGCAGAGAGGGAATCCATTCTCCCCCTTTCCTTTAATCCACCTGTTGCTAGCTCTACCTCCTGCAGAGGGCATGCCACGAAGATGAAAATAAATTCCCACCAAGAAGTGGTCCATTTGGATTTTTAATGCTTGTGAAACTGACTTCCATTATTTCCAACATTTTTTTTTTTTGCTGTTCAGTAAGAAAAATAGGAAGACATAATAAAGAAATGAGAAAATGATGCCATTAAGATCCTCTTACATAGAGCATAACCAAGATTACCAAACCCTCCTAGACACTCAGCACTCTCTAACACAAAGGAAAGATGCTTTAAGGCTAAACAAATGCTAATTCTTTTTAACGCTCTTATTTCCCTGCAGATCTCTGTTTACACTGAAGAAACTGATTCTGGGTTTTTTGTTTTTTGGGGGTTTTTTTGTTTTTTGTATGCTAAAAACACTGAAACAAATTGCTTTGAAGGGAGAGGAGAGGCGGTGGGAGCGCTTCCTGCCAGGCGTGTAAATATACGAATGAAGATGTGTTCTGTTTATTAGCTGGCAGAGACCCCAGCTCTGACAACAGGATCCTGGAAAGGAAGAGCTGGCGAGGAGCATTTTCAAGATGCAACCCATCGCCCGTCTCTGCCCTGAAGACAGTGAGTAAAATATCCCAGCTTGCACAAACCCAAGAAAGACACTTGTCGACTTTCATTACGATCCATAAAAGCTGTCAGCTCATTAGCATATCATTAGCTGCCCTGCTGCTTCCAGAGTCTTAATGCAGAGAAATATTAATCTATAATCGCATACGTTTTCCAGGGCTGCGGTTCCAGCTTTCCGCATGAAAGGGAAGCAGGAGTGAAGTACGGGAGGAATCCAATCCAGCTTCTCTCACTTCGTGCCTATAAACATATGTTTACCATCTGCGGGACGATGGGAGCAGCTGAGGTGAGAACGCCACAGCTGCCGGGGGAAGGGAAAGAGTTGTCATCAAGCTGACTTTGTAGTGACAGCTCAGCTGCTAAAGGAGAGGGAGATGATCAGGTAAGAGAAAGCATTGCAGGGCTGAGGACATCTTTAATAGAGGGCTTGCCTACCATGCATGAAGCTCTGGTGGAACCCCGGACACCACGTTTACAACTGGCTTGGTAGGGTATGTTCAGAATCCCGGAATTTAGAGAGGATCAGAAGTTCAGTGCCATCCAGCTCAGATTACATGAGACCCTTAAAGGGGTTTAAATGAAATAAAAGGGGAAAGGAGGGCCTATCAGGGAGAGGGAGAGAGAGAGAGAGAGAGAGAGAGAGAGAGAGAGAGGAGAGAGAGAGGAGAGAGAGAGGAGAGAGAGGGAGGGAGGGAGGGAGGGAGGGAGGAGGAGGGAGGGAGGGAGGGAGGGAGGGAGGGAGGGAGAGAGGGAGGGAGGGAGGGAGAGAGGGAGGGAGAGAAAGAGAGAGAGCAGCCTTGACCTTGGCACAATCGGGTAGGGATCCTCCTGGGGACCTATGCTATTTAGAAGCTGCCAGAACATCCAGTTCCTTATCTCTTTACCCTTCCTCTTTTAGATCTTTTGAGAAGAGGCAGCCCAGGCTGGTTTCAGGCTCCCCACAGCCAACTGAGCATGACCTTAAACTTCTGATCCTCCTGCACCCACCTCTCAAGCCCTGAAATTAGAGGTTTATGCTAGAGATTGAATCCAGGGCCCTGTGTATATGAGGCAAGCTTCCTACTTACTAAGCTATATCCCCAACTCCTACCATCAACTCTGAAGCATTCCAAACACACTGCACTTCCTCTAGGTATCGTCATTTTTAATACTCTGAAATAAGAGCACAAACAGCTAAAATACAAGACAGGAAAATTGAGTGGGTAGTCAACCATCCCAGGAATAAAAGCTGTGATAATCACATCTCTCTCTACTAGATAGCTATTTCCTCAGAAAGATGTTTTTCTGAGGTACAGAAATTCCCAGGTTTGGTGTAGGTTTCACAGGAGACTTATCTGTGGTGTAGAGACTTGTGTACCCCTCACCAAGGCCATGCCTCCTCCTGTGCTCCTTAATCTTTAACACACTGTCTATGACGATCCACCAGGGCTTGACACGTGAGATGCTCTTGCTTTACTTTGCCTAGGAAGCAACTCATTAATATTTAAAAATAGAGAATAATATTATTTTAGCCTGAAACATATCACACACATTTAACTCCGGAGCAATAAACCAGGTGTGTGTCTTGGGCCCGGGAGGCAGAATCGCAAGCCTGAATGTGCAAAGCCCTAAGATGTGCTGACTCTCAGGATGTGGCTGCCTCCTCTTCAGGCAGAGTTTCGCAGCACTGAATTAGTTAGTTGAGAGGTAATTTCTGTACTGAGACACTGACATATTCCCTGTACCCAGGACATCATAGTTCTTCACCAGATGGCCAGGAGCATTGTCTGGTTCCCTGAATTCTGAGGAGATTAGATTTGAGGCCCCTGTGAGCATCACCCTGAATAACCAGTCATACTACCGCTGGAAGGCAAGGAGAACCATCCTGCTGCCCAGGGAAATGGGCTACGTGGAACAGTCAGCCTCTTCTGTCTCCTTCCCCAAGAATCAACTATTATCTACCCCTGGGAATCCAGAATAAAGTAATGGGCCTGGTCACATCCATGACATATGAGATGTCTTTGTAATCAAGAACGAAGGTATGTGTGCTACCCCATCATCATTAAAAATGAAGATTTTTAATAAATACCTGTTGGATGAATGATCAGACTGTGGGGGAAGAAAAACCCCAGGCTTAAATATCATTTCCATCACTTATGAGCTGGGTAGGGTTGACAGATCGCTTAATCTCTTAGAGTCCCATTGACTTAGCTGTACAATGGAGATAATAGTCACTACCTCATTAGGATTCTCTGGATGTGAGGTGTAATTAGCTTAAGTAATGATGAAGAGCAGAAGTCTGGAGCCTCAAAAGCATTCACTTATTGGTTCTCTTATCCGCATCCCCCAACCTACATCTGAAGCAAAACAACTGTCCAGGCTCAGAACCCTACCATCCTTTCTCCTGTTCTCTCTGTATCCTGTACCCACTTCGCGTCCTCTCTATATCTTTCTGTTTCCTCTTAGTATCTTCTCTGTGTTCTGTCCATGTCCTCTTTGTGCCCCCTCCATGCACGGAAGCATTCCTCCTGTCTAGAGACTCATATGTTCCAAGGCTAGATGGGGCCAATGGTTCTCTCAGTCCTATTCCTAATAGAGGTTTCCTTAAGTGTGTATGTAAGTGTGTATGTAAGTGTGTATATAAGTGTGTATGTAAGTGTGTATGTAAGAGGGCATGTCACTGCTACAATGTGGAGTGGAGCAAATCACAGAGGACACACAAGAGACAAGGTGTACTGTCTGCAATGCAGCCTCTTACCTTCCAGGTAGCTTTAGTGCATATACACATTCAGCCTGCATTACCTCTATGACAGACTTAGTTATCACTTTACAGGGGAAATGTCTATAATAGCTAATATTGGATGTCAACCTGACTGCATCTGGAATCAATGAAAACCCAAGATGTTGAGAACTCCTGTGAGGGATTTCCTTAATCGGATGATTTGAAGCAGAATAACCCATCCTGATTCTGAATGGCACCTTCTGGTGGCAACCCAGATACAAGGGTGTGGAGGAAAGAAATCTCCTTTTTATCCTGCTTGCATTCACTCTCGCTGGCTAATCCATCTGTTTGGCTGCTCCAGCATTCCAGCCCTACTATCAGAACCAATTTCTTCAGGATGCCCACACAGACTGACGACCAGCAGCTTCCCAGGAATCCTCCAGGCCTCCAGGGACAGATCAGGACTGTGGAGACATCCAACACAAGGATGAGCAGCTACCAGAGTCTTGGCATCTCCAGTATGAAGGGACATTGTTAAACTACCCAGACTACATGCTGGGAGCCAGTTTAATAAATCCCCATTTATACATATTCATTCTATTTAAGTGCTGTACCTTAGAGAACGCCGGATAATCCACGGTCCAATTCCTAATCTCTGCACTCACTCATTTTTAAGACTGCAGAAAGTCCCTAACTTTTGACAGCTTAACTTTTAATTTTTGAAATTTGCAACAGTGTGAAAGCAATACATATTCAATAGAAACCGTACTTCAAATTTTGAGTTTTTGTCTTTTTATTGGCTCTGGGTATATGGTAAAACAATGTCAAAACTGTCAGAATTGAAAGAGACTCCGTCAGCCAAGCTCTAATGAAAATGGAGCCTGGACAAGGCACGGATGGTATGCACACATACTGCCGGGTAACAAGACTACCACAAAGGACTCACCCAAAGATCCATCCTCTTAACAAACACAAACAAATGGCTAGTACTAAACACTACTCCTCTGATCAGCCGTTCACTCAATACAGACCAAACCACGCCCGGATAATCGAATCTTACAGCCAGACATAGTGGCTTCCAAACTATAACTTTTTAAAATCCCACTTCTTCTCTCCTCACCATGGAGATGAGCTTGGTCAGCCATGACACTCATCCCCCTACTGCAGCCCCTGTCACCTGTACATGAACTGTTTACTGTAGGGTACTGGCCTCGGACACTAGCTCATGTTGACAGTCTGCCTCCAAGAGCCACGGCTACAAGATCAAGAAGAAAAAGAACCAGCAATGCAATATGCGATGGTTTTTGGTATGCGACTCATACTAACTGTAATTTTTTAGCTGTTTGTTTGTTTGTTTGTTTGTTTGTTTGTGTCAAGGCCTCACATAGCTCAGACTGGATCTGAACTTGCTATCTAGCTGAGACTAGCCTTGAACTCCTGGCCCTCTTGCCTCGACCTCCCAACTCTTGGAATGACAGGCATGTGCCACTATGCCTCAAGATCTAAAAATATTCGACTTAATATGTTTTCAACTTTTAATAGGTCTATTGGATGTAACCCAAATAGACCTATATTGTTTAGATACAATATTGTTTAGAACCCCTATATTGATAGCTAAACACTTTCTAAACAATATAGAGATAGGTTCTGAGCCTGGCACGGCTTACAATCTGGAAAGCAAGAGCAAAGCAATAAACACACAATGATACCAGAGAACAATTACACAATTTTTAAGTCTCCTGTTTTAAAAATTTCTAAGTACTCAAAGATAGCAACAAGCCTTAAGTCAATCATGGAGCCCTGCTAAATACAGCCATATATTAGGACTACAGGCGATAACTGTCTATGAAGCCAGCCTTCCCTATACTTTCAGACTAGTGAATGTGACAAAACAGAGATATTCAGTGAGAAAGGATGAGAGAATGTAGACGCTCCTTATCCTGCACCCATACGTCCCAGACTGATGTCATGAACCTCACATCTAGGAGAGAGGCCCGTGTAGAAGGAACGGCGGGGCTGTGTCCCGTCACCCGGCTAGCTTTACCCAAAATAATTACACGGAAACTGTATTCTTTTAAATACTGCCTGGCCCCTGGCCCGTTATCTGTAGCTTCTTATTGGTTGATTCTCATATCTTGCTTTAACCCATATTTAGTAATTTATATAGCACCACGAGGTGGATCACTTACCAGGAGAGATCCTAACCTGCGTCCATCTCGGAGAGGAGAGGCATGGTGACTCACTATGGTGACTGCTGAAGCGTCTCCCCTCTCTTTCCCACAGTTCTGTTCTGTCTACTCCGCCTACCTAATTTTCTGTTCTCGTAAAGAGCCAAGGCAGTTTCTTTATTAATAAATGAAAGTAACACATAGACACTCCTCCATCAGGCCCGCTTCCCATCTCTGAACACACGGCTGACTTCATGGTTCATTTTGTCCAGTAGAACAGGCTAGAAGTTTTTCTGTGCTAGTACTAAGGCCATGTCTATTACCTCTCCCAAAACACCCCGAATCACTACAGAAAGAAGTCCAAACGAGAAACATGTGGTTCAGACATTATCCCAGCCAAACATACCCCAAATCAACCATGCAGTCTGATAAAATCAGTTTCATCGTGTGAAACCCTCCAGGATAAATGAGACTTTATCCAGTTTCACCAGTCTGTTGCAGGCACATGAGTAAATAAACGTAGGAGATATCAGCCGCGGTTGGTCCTTCCAAGACCTTCCAACTGACCTGTGAACCTCATGAATGGAGCGTCAGAGTTTTGAAAGGGAGGGGAAGAAAGAAATGGGAGGAAGTAAGAATGGAGGAAGGTACAGGGAGAGAAAGAGAGGCAGGGGATAGACAGAGATAGAGAGACAGAGAGAAAGAGATGGAGTGAGGGACAGAGGAGGGGGTGAGGACAATTCTGAAGCCCTGGCATGCTCTGGGGGCTCAGAGACAATTACTGCAGCTACAGCTATGCTGTGCCCAGAAGAGACAATAGCCTGAGATAAGCTGGCAGAGGACAGTAGGTGCCAAACCTTACACTTGTGTGTCATGCAATGCAGTCACCTCAGGGGCTGCAGAAAAGGTTTGTCAGTTCAGGGCACTTGTAGGGCAATGAAGAGAATCAGAGTTCAGATCCCAGCACCCATTAACAAGCCAAGCACGGACCTGCACATGCCTACTGCCCGAGCACTGAGTTGGATGGGATCAGGAAGATCCCCAGATTGCTGGCTGCTAGCCAAGCTAAAAGACCCAGCCCCAAGTTCAGTAAGATACCTTGATTCAACGTGATAAAGAAGAGAGGAGAGACAGAGGTCAGTACCTTCCTCTGGCTTCCACATATGTACAGAGACACACACACACCTGTGTGTGTACCCCCCACACACATACACACTTAGACATGTGTGCATATAGAATTTTTATAGAGTATAAATCCATTCATCTCAAAAGGAGATATAAGCTCTGCACCTCTGAAAAGGCAAGCCCAATAATCAAACTCAGGTATGTCTCACTGTGTCTCCAAAGCTCTCTTACCTGGCTGTCATTGCATGTCTGTCTAATGTGCTGGTCCCCAAATGATGTCTTGGGACATCAGAATCACTAATCACCATCTCTTGGCAATGTGTAGAAGTGGAAAGTGTCAGATTCTATTCCAGGACCACTGATTATGACTTTGGGAATGCAGCTGAGATCATTTATTTGCCGTTTTAGCTATTTTAAATGCACAATTCAGAAGCCTCAAGCTCATGCACGATGCTGTGAGACTTATCACTCCAATTAAATGTTTGGCAACCATTCTCATTATCGCCTGCCCCTAGCGCCTGTAACCTCGGACCTTTCTGACCCAATTGCCTTGTTTATTCAGGAGACTGCATGTAAATGGTGTGGTAGTTCATGTCAACTGTCAGTTTGGGAGACAGCTGGGCACGCCTGTGGAAGGCTATCTGAAGTGGGATGGAAAGATACACCCCCTGTGAGGGGCACCATTCCCTAGACAGGGTCCAGGATTATAGCAAAAGGAGAAAATGAGCTGTGCACTTGCAAGTGTCACTCTCTGCTTCCCGGCTGTGCACTCTGTTACCAGCTGTTTCAAGCCCTCTTCTGCCTTGACTGTCCCAGAATTATAGACTACACCCCTGCACTGTGCGTCAGAAGAAGGCCTTTATCTCCTAGGTTGCTTTGGTGGGGATATTTTAATCACAATGACAGAGAAAAGAACTAGGGCAAGTGCATTATAAGGTATTCATCTTTGTGCCTGGTGTATCTCATGTGCATTAAAGGCTCATTCAAACCACAAACCTTTAGATAAGGAATGGCTTGCTGTCTGCACATATCATGCTTTGATCATGCCTTCCTACATGAGTAAACATACTAGTTTTTTTTTCATATTTTGGAAATTGTGGCTGATGCTACAAAGGACACTGGCATACAAAAGTGGGTCTCTGTTTTCAGTCCTTTTGAGTACCAACCTAAGGGTCACATGATGATCCTATGCTGTAATTTTGAGGAACAAACATTTTCAGTATCTATACCATCTTACAGTCTCCCATCCAGAAAGGTACAGGCTACAGGGACCCATGCTCTGACTCACGCTTCGTTTTCCATTCTTCAAAGGTTATAGTCATGTGATTGCGGTAAAGGTGATTATATCATCTTGGTTTTGAGCATCTTCTCGTGATTGATAATGCTAAGCACACTTTCATGTATGGGCTCTCTGGTATTCTTCTTTGGAGAGATGTCAATCTATATCATTTTAACATTTTTCAATTTTCATTTGCTCTTTAGTAATTTCACATAAGATTACATCGACTCCCAAGTCCCTCCAACCTCTCCATTAGCAGCTTTAATTGGTTTACTTCACATGTCCTGGATGTTAAATCCTTATAAGACACACAGTTAAAAATATTTTCTCTTATTACATGGCATTTATTTTCATGTGCTTAATAATATCCTTCAATGAAGCCTAATTTACTGACTTTTTTCTTTTGCTGCTCATGCATTTGGTGTCATAACTAAGACTCTATTGCAAAATCAAAAACCATAGAATTTGCCCCTGGGTTTCTATTGTTTCATGCCATTAACTCAAATTTAGACTGTTGGCCCATTTGGGATTAATTTTCTTTATATGCTGTAAACAATAAACCTAGTTTTAGTCTGACCAGCACCCGGGTCTTCCTCTCCAGCAGGATGCTGAACAGTGTCAATGGGGTTTTCCTCTCCAGTAGGATGCTGACCAGCATTGGGGTCCTCCTCTCCAGCAGGATGCTGAACAGTGTCATTGGGGTTTTCCTCTCCAGTAGGATGCTGACCAGCATTGGGGTCCTCCTCTCCAGTAGGATGCTGACCAGCATTGGGTCTTCCTCTCCATCAGGATGCTGACCAGCATTGGGGTCTTCCTTTCCAGTAGGACACTGACCAGCATTGAGGTACTCCTCTTCAGTAGGATGCTGACCAGCACCGGGTCTTCCTCTCCATCAGGATGCTGACCAGCATCGGGGTCTTCCTCTCCAGTAGGATGCCAAACAGCATCATTGGGGTCTTCCTCTCCATCAGGATGCTGACCAGCATTGGGTCTTCCTCTCCAGTAGGATGCCAAACAGCATCATTGGGGTCTTCCTCTCCATCAGGATGCTGACCAGCACTGGGTCTTCCTCTCCAGGAGGATGCTGACCAGCACCGGGTCTTCCTCTCCAGTAGAATGCTGACCAGCATTGGGGTCTTCCTCTCCAGCAGGATGCTAAACTGTTTGGGTCCTCCTCTCCAGTAAGATGCTGAACAGTACTGTCCTCTTCTTTGCCCTGCTGTAGATCTTCAGAGAAAATAATTCAGTCCTTCTCCACTGAGAATGATGCATGCTGTGGGATTTTCACTTATGCCCTTTATCACCTTTGGTAAGTTTCCTCCTATTGCTATATTCTGAGTGTTCTTGAGATGGAGAGAATGCCCCAATTCTCGTAAGTGTATTATCTTAAGAGCCATTAAGAGGACTGTTAAGAATGTCAATGCTAGATGTTTAATGCAAACATCCTTTTGATGTTCAGTTTGCCTTAAATAAGCTAGATTGTTGGGAGCCAGGCGATTTGACCCCATGACCAGTTAAACAGCTATTATGATGGCCTGGCTGCACGGAACACTCTAGTGATGTGCTGGAGAAACTGCAGAAAGTCAGACAACTGCAGACAGGACCTCTGCTCCAGCCATGACTTCCACAGACAGTTTGCACCACCTCCAATGTGCTCTGAATGTGCCTGCTCCCCCTGCTGCTGCTATTCTCACTCAGGACAAGCGGCCCAGCACTTTCTCCAATGACTCAACAAAAGGGTGTGACTGGTCTTTATACAAGATTTACGACTGCTGGAACTGAAAGCTGAGTTTGCACTAATACAAAATAAAGTCCTCCATTTGCATGCCGTACTCACACTAAAAACCCCTCCTGACTCCATAGCCAGACTCTTCCACTCTTTATTTAATTTTTGTAAGGCTTATGCTGTGCTGCCTCCTGGGATTTCAGAATTAAGCCCAATAGAAGGCATTCCGTGAGCGGCTTTCTTTGTCTATGTGCAAGCTTTATTGCGAGCAAAGCAGGCGGGGCTGGAGGCACGAAGAGCAGGCGGGTGGAGCAGCAAGCAAGGTGGTGATGCAACAGCAGTGGCCGTGAAAAGATGGCTTGAGAGACAAAGACGAGGAATGGGGAAGACACTGCAAGAAGCAGGAAAGGATGGCAGAAGAGTCCAGAAGACAAAAGACAGAGATGCTTCAGGAGAGTAGAGGCTGCAACAAGCCAAAGCAGGGGCTGAAACTTTCAGGGATTACAAACCACGGTAGCCAGAAGAGCTCTAGTGGGTTAAGGGCTGAAGGTTCCAACATCCCAAGCTCTGAACTGTAATATTAGTATCTGTTGAGAGCCAGGGCGCTAACACCCAAGATGCAGAAGCCGTAATGCTAGCTCATGCCAATTACTTTTGTTAGCTGCTGCTCAAAGTCAAGGGTCACACTATCTGCTAAGTGTCAGGCCATAGGCAGACAGATCTCAGAACAATGTGCCTCTGTCTGGAGCACCTGGAGCTGTGAGCCTTTGGCTTCTAAGTCTTCTAATTCTCAAGGCCTAGAGCTAGAAACCCTGAGTCTCTCAGCTGGACCCAAAAGCCTTCAGCACACAAGGATATAGGATGGCCAATACTATAATGACTACTCTGTCTACTTGATGTTTGAACTTGGGTCCAGCAAGGATCCAAAACAGCTGACAGCTTATACTGTTAGGAACTAGAAGCAGGCATTGGATATTGTCAAGTGTGTCCTTGGTGGTGACATGGCTTGCTGGTTTGTTTATTTTGTCTTGTTTTTGTATTTTTTTTTAAACTTCAGTTCTACAAATTCTGATTTTTCATATTAAGCCTGGGCCTATGGCACGGTACACTGCCTTTGAATGTGCTGCTGAGTTCAGTTTCCTTTTGTGTTGTGAGGGATGCTATGTCTATATTAAGAAATAATGCTCCATAATTTCCTTGGCTTTGATATCTTCATGTGGCTTCTTGGAAAGCTGGAGTATTATCCTCCCTTTACACAGGTTGACCTACTGCCTCTGCCTCCATGCCTTCTGATGGGGAACTAGCTGCCAGCTCTTGATGACAATAATGCTACTCCTCCTGTCAAGTGTCTCTTCTTTGTGTCCATGTATGTGCTTGCCCATATGTGGGTACACGTGTGTATAGATGCATGTAATGTGTATACATGTATGTGTAGAAGTCAAAGGTCAACCTCGGGTGTCATTTCTCAGAAATTACACACCTTGCCTTTTGAGACAGAGCCTGTCATTCGCCTGAGGTTCACCGAGTAGACCAGTCTGGCTGCCAGCAAGCCCAGAGGCCCTCCTGTCTCTGCTTCCCCTGCTGAGATAACAAGAACATTCTAAAACATCTGGCTTTTGTGCATGAGTTTGGGGATTAAACTCATGGACTTATTCTTATACAGAAAACACTTTACCAGCTGAGTTATTGTCCCAGTCCTCTTTTGGTCTTTCAATAAAATCTTGGTGTATGTGTGTGGGGGGGAGAATATTTATGGATATGGATATTTGGAGTTGAACTGGGATGATTCGATTCACGCATCTCATGGAACTTTGACAATTTCAGCTGCTTTTTTCCCTATCCATTCTGACTTGTCCTTTATGTTCTGAGATCCCTAGTGGGTATTCACATCTACTTCATAGTGAGTCCAGGCCCTTGGGCTCATTTTTCTTCATTTATTTTTCTTCTTGCTTCCCAGACTTGTTAATTTTAATCATTTCATTTTCAAGCTCAGTAAGTCTTTCCCAAGCCTGCTCAAATCTGTTATTGTATCACTCTAGTGAATTTTTAAATTTTTAATTGTCTTTTTAGCTTTGGAATGTCTGATTCATTTTTATACTTCACGTTGCTATTAATATTCTTGTTTTGTTTGTACATCACTTCCTTCGTTTCCTGGGTTCCTAAACTCTAGAACATATTTAAGACCTTCGTAAAAAAAAAAAAAAAAAAAAAAAAAAAAAAAAAAAAAAAAAAAAAACTTTTTGCTTAACTTGAGCTTCATCAGAGATATTTTTGCTTCAATGAATAACAATATTTCCCTCGTTCATTTCCCGCCCTGTAATTTTATTTGAACACTTGTGAGCCTGTGAACATTGAAGCGCAGAGACTCTGGATGGCAGAGTCTCCGGGTGTTTCTAAGGTTTCTGGACTTTCTTGTTTCTGGCTGCCAGACAATGAGCTGGTCTCTTTGCTAGTTTATTGGATATTTTTGCCAAGACTGTCTTCCTTGTCACATGAGCTCACTGCAGTTCCTGCCTTCTTCTTGTGTTAGAAACGTTTCCTTGAACATCTTTGACAGTTGCAAGGAGTGGGGGAGAACATGCCAGAATAGCCAAGTATTGGCAGGTTAAGCTTGCACTGGTCCTGAGGATTAGTCTGAGGGAGAAGGTAGGGACGTTTTCAGGTCATTTCTGACCATGCATTTAACCCAACTCATACACAAGACTTTCTATGTATCCTAAATATGTAGGAGCTTTTAAATTACTAGAAGAAACTCTCTCCTCAGTCCTATGTCTATGATGGGTGACCCTAGTATGTGCCTTTGCTTTACTCTCTTGCCACATACAACTACAGGCTATTAGCCTTGGTATTTTGGTCACTGTCTGCCCCTTTTCTCGTGCTGAAGAGTTCTGAGATAACTAAGACTGAGACCAATGTCAGTCCCTCAGAGTCCCTGACATTTAGAACAGACACAAAAATAACTAATGAGCAAGGCTTCTACTAGTGCCACAATCTGGGCACTCCTTTCCAGCACTGGGAAGATAAAGTTACATCTTCAAGACTTTCAGTGAAGTGACATTTTAAAGACCAGAGAAGTGTGAGGTAAAAATCAGGAAAGAGTCCATGGGCTAAGCCCACCGTGTCTATGTTGTCTTTGTCTTGAGGCACTGAGTTGCTATAAATATTTGTTTGCAAACTTTCACCAAATTTACTTCTGTTTCTTTCTGCTTGCATTCTAATGTTTATTTTGGTGCTGGCGGTTTTGTTTCGCTTGCTTTGAGAAAATGTCTTACTATGTAGACCTAGCCTGACCTCAGACTCATAGACATCGACATGCCTCTGCCTCCCAAGTGCTAGGATTAAAGGTGCATGCCACTATGCCTAGCCAGAACCTATTTTTGT
Organism: Arvicola amphibius; assembly: GCF_903992535.2. Taxonomy (NCBI): domain Eukaryota; kingdom Metazoa; phylum Chordata; class Mammalia; order Rodentia; family Cricetidae; genus Arvicola; species Arvicola amphibius. Next base: position 127,314,300 of record NC_052058.2, read on the forward strand.
TCGCTTGTTTTAAGTAAGACTGTCGGAATGTACGTATACAAACCAGATGTGCGATGTCCTGGGAGCTGCCCATGTCACCATATTGCTGACTTCTACTTACCTATATTTCAAGGAGCGATCCCAGCAATTATCAGAAGTGAGTTGTTGCCATCTCGCTAAACTCGAATCAACACACAGAGCTCTACATCAATGGCCTAAAGCTTGAGCCTTCAAAACTATTAAATCCAAGTCAATTGTTACATTTTATAGTGGAATTTCTTAAATTCTACAGTTGAAATTGTCAACAAGTATATCTAGGTGTACACAAAATCTGAGTTTTAAAGAATTTTTATGGGATGTTTATGTTTTCCAGGAGGAGGAACCAGTCAATGTCCTTCAATATAGATTCAAGAATCCAAAGAAAAGTCTGGCTTTACCAGGAAATCACTCCCTATGAGACAAGAATCAGCGCTGCATTAAACAAGTCGGGTGGAAATGGAGGCATCTACACATATGTCTGTTGGGTCTTTGAAGCTTAGGGAGATGGTATTCAAACACACATATACTAAAATATGTGGATTATTTGGATTATTACCTCTAAGATGGTCAGATTGTGACTATATAGATGCATGACAGAGCAGAAAACAAAATCCAGCATGTGCACTCGGCCTCAGTGCTGTTGTCACGGCTGCAGGCTTGTGTGTGCATCATCAGTGAGATCCCCATCCCTCCCTTTGAAGAAGCAAACTATTCCGTGGCTGATGCTTGTAATTCTGTGCAATTCCGTTAATGTAGAACTGAATCAATAAGCAATATGTTGGATTGCACTGCATTTTTAAAATATGAAGGAGATTTAATATGGTAATTTTCTTGTGGCACTTTCTTTTTCATTCAACCCATCACTGACTTTATCGTCTCCTTGTACTTCATTTAAACACGCTCCTTTTGATGGACAATTAGTTGTGTGGTTTTTTTTTTTTGGTTTTCTGAGATAATAACAACCCAGACATTCTGCAAGCATGCTTATACATCTATCCCTTGGTATATTACATAGAGCTTTTTTGATAATTACATTGAAGAGCTGAAGTCATGTATAAGAAGGTGTACATATTACCACAAAAAAAAAATCTAAATCACTTTCCTTTTTGGCTCTATCAGCTAAGTTCCCACAATGGGTTCATCACTCCCATGCCCACACCTCCACCTTTAGCAGCCTCATAGGTGAAGAAATGTCATCACATTAGCTGTCTGAGTTTGCATTCCAATATATCACCAGCTCTTCATATTTCTCCTCTGGGAAAATATCCTCTCTCTTCTTATAATTTCAGTCACGATGACTCTGCAAACCTTATCGATTTATAGTATGACATTAATGGATTTTTTTTGCTGTTTGAGCCTATAGTCAAGATCTTCTTTAATGGAATTTTAAGTTTTATATAGTAGAAGTAGAACCTTCAATGTTTTCTTCAGTGAGATTACATTTTTAAAATTTATTCTTTTCATGGAAAATATTTTTTCTCAAGACTGTCAAACTTTGCCAAGACAAGGTAGAACACTCCTTCAAAATCCCTGCTTCACAGAATAGTCTGTCAGATATTCTAGGCATGTAGGCTGAAGATGGGTGCCACTACATTACAGAGGAAACTTGGGTGACTGTCCAGGTAGCCAGCTGCTTCTGTCATTTCTATAGTTTTGGAATTTGGTTGCTCTGCATTTCCTGTTTATTCAGGTAATATTATATCTTTCTCAGGTCTCTGATGAAGGTAAAGATGAGATACTTATAGTTACAACTTTCCATGTTACTGACTTCAGAAAAAAACTCACAAAAGAGGTATAAAGTGTATAAGGTTGAGAGACACAAAAGTTTAAATTGTTTATCTAAGAAAATGTTTTAAGATCTAAAAAGATAATTTCCATCATAATACAAGCTATGATGGAAAGTAAATTATGTTCAAAAATTTTGACTCACCAAGATAGGATAGATAATGGAGTATGTTCTATGAATTTACCAACTATAGGTAGACTGGACATTATAAATGTAATTCTTATCTAATAATTGTTCTTATTGTATATAGTTTTACTATGTTTGAGTTTAAACATTTCCTTTTTATTTAGACAAACAAGGAGAAATGTTGTGGGATATTTGTACATTGTGTGAAGATTACCATGATAATCATGTTACCATGATTGGTTTAATAAAAAGCTAAATTGCCAAAAGCTAGGCAGGAGGTATAGGTCGGACCTCCAGGCAGAGAGAGAGGAGGTAGGAGAGGAATCTAGGTGCACATCAGACATGGAGAGAGTCAGACATACAGAATGAAAGAAAGAAAAAGCTGTGAGGCAGAACGTAGATTAATATGAATGGGTTGAGTTATGAGAGCTACAAGGACAAGCCTAAACTAAGGCTAAGCTTTCATAAATAAAATGGAAATATTTTTCTCACATAATATATCCCAATGTTTATATATAATATAGTTTTATTATATATATATATATATATATATATATATAATATATATAGTTTTACCCCCCTTTGCTTCTTCCAGTTTCTCCCCATCTCCCATCCCATACAGAGCCACTCCCTTTCTGTCTCCCATTAGAAAACAAAATGGGATTCTAATGGAAAACAATAAAATAAAAAATAAAACAAAAACAAACACATTGAAATTGGACAAAACAAACAGAAAGAAAAAAGCCCAAGAAACAAGACACATTTGTTCATTTACTCAGGAATCCCATAAGCACAACTGGAATCCATAATCTACACAAAGGACCTGGTGTAGGCCAATGCAGGCTTGTGCATGTTGCTCTGGCTGCAGTGAGTTCACATGAGATTCGCTCATGCTGATTTAGAGGGCCTTGTTTTCTTACACTATTTCTGCCTCCCTTTCCATGGGTTCATTAACTTGATTTTTGTTTTATTTTGTTTTTCAAGACAGGATTTCTCTGTGGCTTTGGAGCATGACCTAGAACTCGCTCTGTAGACCAGGCTGACCTTGAACTCACAGAGATCCACCAGCCTCTACCTCCTAAATACTAGAATTATTTTTTTTTAATTTTCTATTTAAAAGTTTTTTCATTTTACATACCAACCAGTTTCCCCTTTCTCCTCATCTTCTGCTCCCCCTCCATCCACTCCTCAGAAAGGTTAAGGCCTCCCATGGGGAGTCAACAAAGTCTAGCATATCAAGTTGAGGCAGGACCAAGTCCCTCTCCCTGTATCATGACTGAGCAAGGTATCCCTTAAAAGCCAGTATTCTAAATATGTCCAACTACCATATCAATGGTTGTTGTCTCTTGGAGACATGCTCTTTTCTCAAGGGAAACAAATGGGGAGTAGATCTGAGGAAGAGAGAAGAGGAGGCATGAGCTGGAGTGGAGGGGCAGAGAGAAGAGGGGGCATGAGGAGAAGAGGAAGGGAGAAGTGTGGTTGGAATGTATTATATAAGAGAAGAATGCATTTTCAATTTAAAAAAATTAAAATATATTTTAAATATAACTCTTCAAACCTGAGATCATAAAAAATTGAATTCAGTTATAACTGCAGTTGATTCTATGTGAAAAATGCATGTATATACCTAAAGCATTCCCTGATACTAAACACAGAACATTAGTATATGGTAACGGATGCTGAATGTCATTCATCCATGTCATATGTACACATCTGTAAATAACGGAAACCCATAATTGTTATTGCTAAGCCCCCTTTCTTCATTGGTCAGAAATGGCACTTCAGTCATGCATGGAGCCTCCCAAGAGGCCACATCTTCCAACCCAGCCTTTTCCGGCCTCCTTTCTGCTGGTTTACAGGCTTCTCTCGTAGTGAGAGCATGCTCCGTGGGTTTGCAATAACTTCATAATAAGCTTTCAGACCCGAAAGAACAAATTCTTCCTTTCTACGTCTTCAGAAAATGTCTTCATTATTCTTCACTTCTGGTCTTCCACTAGGATTCTAGAATCGCTTAGAAAGTCCATCACGGACACACGTATGATTCCATCGTGGAATTATTGCCAGTTCACTGAAGCTAGAGAGCACAGCGGAAATTTGTGACATTTTAACTATGTCAAGATTTCTTCTCCAATAACAGAATACCACTTCTTCCTATGAAGATAGTCTCTGGCAATTTTTAAAAAGATTTTAACTCTTTGAGAATTCTGAACAGTGTATTTTGATCATATTTACCCCTTTCTCAACACCTCTGAGATCTGGCCCCATTCTCGCCTTCCCTATCCAGCCAGTACTGCGACCACTTGGTTAAACACATCGAGTCCAATTTCTGCTGTCCACTTAATTCCCGAGTATAGGGGACATACCAGGGCACGTGGGACATGCCAGTGTGTAGGAGGGGGTGTGAGTGTGGGTGTGGGAGTTGGTGGGAGTGTGGGTGGGAGTGGTGGTGTGGGTGTGGGTGTCGATGTGAGGGGTTGCTGTGGACGAGGGTGTAGATGTAGGTGTGGGAGTGAGCATGAGGTCGGAGTGGGCATTGGTGTGAATATGGGTCTGGGTGTGTGAGGGTGGGTGTTTGTGTGGGTGTGAGTGTGGGTATGAGTGTCGGTGTAAACATGGGTGTAGATGTAGGCGGGGTGTGGGTACTCGTGTGGGGTCACACCTTTAATGAAAACTGACTCTCCCGTCTCAGCATCAAGCAACTGCTAATAGCCTCTCAGCCAGGGGTGGGACTTCAGGCTCACACCCAGTCTTGTTGCTAGGGTTTGTCTGGCTGGAGCCCTCCCAAGCCTTGTGCATGCTGTCACACCACTGTGAGGTCACATGTGCCGCTTCTGTTGTACCCAGAAAGCACGACTGCACTGTGGTCACCTGCCCCTCTGGCTCCCCTCCCCTGTGATAATTCCTTAGCCCTAGGGAGACACAGATGTCCTATTTAGGGTGACTTTTAAAATTAAAATGTTAAAGGTGCTTAGAATTTGTATTGGATTGGTTTGGGGGCTTTTTGTTCCTATAAATGATCCTTTTGATTGGTCCACACTTCGCACTGTGCTGCAGCAGAGCCCCTGGCCCGTTCCTGGAATTTACACCCCTCACTCTTTCTGCACTCACTCGTCGCAGTCCTAGCTTGAGAACCCTCCTTTCACGAGGACAATTTTGAGCCGTGTGAATAGGCTCCACTTCCAAAGCCGCCTTGCTTTGCTGGTGGCCTCTTAGTCCACAGCCCACACGGAGGCGGTGATGATAAGCACCGCACGGCAACTGGCTTTGGCGTGAGCGCTCCGTGTTTAAACTGCAAGCCTGATCTTTTACGTGTGTTTGTTTTGTACACTCTATTAGTCCAGTGAAGCTTCCTTCCACTGCTAGTTCGCTAAGACTCTTTCACCATGAGTCAATATTGAATTTTACCAGGGCACTCCTCCCTTCGCTGCCTCTTGAGATGACCCCGCAACTTCTCCTTCTGTCGGTTTAATACAGAAGATTACATTAGCACAGAAATATATTAAAAACAAATTTGCATTGTTGAAATAACCAATTTGTGCTCTCTCTATCTCTCTCTCTGTTACACACACATACACACACACACACACACACACACACCCCTACACACTTTCTTTAGACCTTTTAACATGATCTGTTCAAAAGTAAGCCATCTTGTGCAGTCCTTTTATAAGCAGTTTTAACCCAGCTGGAAAAATCAAGATCACAAATCCTCATGAGTCAGGTAGAAAGCAGTTTCATGTACACTGTTCCCCAGAAGGGGTGACGCAGCACTGGATTATCCCCTAAATGAACCACAACTGAATGCCATAATGCATCGTAGCTGAGGGGTTATTTGGTGGACACAGTAGATGACAAAAATACCCCACAATTTTGCCCCTCATAGAAGTTCCAAACGAAGACAGCATCTATTCATCATACTCTCAAGACAAAAACTCACTTGCAACTGCTTAGGACACTGTGATACTGCAAAACAAGCAACACAGAAGTTTCAAGCCGGGGTCTCAAAGGGCCCAGCACATTTCGGCTTTAGCTCTTAAAATGCTACTCAGGTATAAGAGCCTGGACCAAGCCGGGCGGTGGTGGCGCACGCCTTTAATCCCAGCACTCGGGAGGCAGAGGCAGGCGGATCTCTGTGAGTTCGAGACCAGCCTGGTCTACAAGAGCTAGTTCCAGGACAGGCTCTAGAAACTACAGGGAAACCCTGTCTCAAAAAAAAAAAAAAAAAAAAAAAAAAAAAAAAAAAAAAAAAAAAAAAAAAAAAAAAAAAGAGCCTGGACCAGCCTTTGGAAAATGGGAGAGATTTAAGAAAGGTGAGCTATCCCAACTGAAGCATTGTAGGAGAATCAGAAAACCCAGCAACTGGTGTGAGTTCCTCGGGTGAACCCTATGAAAGGGTAGGAGTTCCCAGCCAGGCACAGCCCTGCTTACAAGCTGAGCTCCACAGGTCCTGCTTCCAGAGGTGGGCTGTGTTTGATCTGCTGGCATCAAAACCTGAGGCCACAAATCTTGAGTCATAAATTCATGTGTTCTAATGATAATAGGACTGCCTGCATTCATTGGGACAATTTATACTTTTAGTGGTAATGTTTTTTTCTCAATTTCCACTTTATTATTATAAAGTCAATATGTAATTATTATTTCATCTTTAATACTACTTGTTGGTGTGTGTCTTTTATCAATCACTGTTCCTATTCCTTTCTCTCACTTTCTCTTTCTTAAGAAGTATTTATTTTCAGTTTATGTGTATGAGTCTCTGTCTGCATTGTTTGTGCACTACCTGTGTGCATTGCCTGCGGAGGCCAGAAGAGGGCGACAGATCCTTAGAACAAGAGTCCCAGGGAGTTGTGAGGCACCATATGGGTGCTGGAAAACACAAACCCCCAGCAAGAACAGTAAGTCTTCTCAGTCTATAAGAGTTTACACTGTCCCCATTTTATTCTTGCTCAGACTTCTATATTTATCTTTTTGTTTGTTTTCAAGACAGGGCTTCTCTGTGTAGCTTTGGTGCCTGTCCTGGAACTAGCTCTGTAGACCAGGCTGCCTTGAACTCACAGATATCTGCTTGCCTCTTCTTCCAAAGTGCTGGAATTAAATGTGTGTGCCACCACCGCCTGGCTATCTTTATCTTTTTAAACCAAGTCTGGTGGATTTTTACTTTGCCTGATTGTATTAATTTCTGCTGTATATGCTTATTGTTTCATGCCCCTTACTATCTTTGTGCCAACTTCATAGCTTTTCTCCAACTTCCTAATCTGTATACTTACCTCATAAAAAGTGTTTTCCATCTAAGGATGAATCTTTCTCACCTTTCTCCTTTCCTTCTAGTGCATGCTTCTCTTTCCTTAAACAAGACTGACATTATTTTGCCTCTCTCTCTCTCTCTCTCTCTCTCTCTCTCTCTCTCTCTCTCTCTCTCCATTTCTTTTCTTGTTTTGTTTGGACAGGGTTTCTCTATGTTGCTCTGGCTGTCCTCAGACTTGCTCTGTAGACCAGGCTGGCCTTGAACTCCCAGAGGCAGCCTGCTTCTGCCTCCTGAGTGCTGGGATTAAAGACACCCACCACCACACCCCTACAGACAATGACACTTAAGAAGGTTTCCAGATCCCTACATGAATAAAGGTAGGGTGTCAGTTACTTCCTCCAGATTTGCTCCTGCTATAATGAACGTGATCCAGGAATTATCTCCATGAGGTGTCAGAAGACTCATCATCTATGGTGTTGTCTGTGTTCCCATGTATCAGTGTTTATAGAGCTATCACTTGCTAACTGTACCATGTGTTGGTTACTGAACTCGAATGCAGTGTGGCACAGATATGATAAGTGTGTTGTTTAGCATGTATGCTTACTTTTTGCCTGCTCCACCTATAGATTGCTAACTGAAATATGCTAAAAAAAATCACTCTGTTGATAGAGTTCTTCATTCTCCTTGTCTATTATGCATACAGGTATATGCATTTAGTAAGTAACTTCATCAAAGAATAACAGGCACGTGAAAAACACGTAAATCATAAAAGTACCCTTGATGTGTTAACACAGCCTGAACACATTGTGGAATTGCTGCCTAATTCAACAAACAAAGCCTGGCCGATACTTCACAGGCCGCTGCTCCCCTTCCTAGCTCCTGCACCTCCCTTCCCAGCAAAAGCCTGGGTGTGAACACTACACATCGGGTCCGCCCTTCCTTCCAGAGCTTCATTTTAACAGAACAGCGAACGCTCTGCCCACTCTGTTGATGGACTCACAGCCTGTGAGGCTCAACAGCACGACCACTGCACAATGTCAATTCCAGCACAGAACATGATTCCTAGTGATACTGCAAGTCACGCATCTCTTACTTCCAATGGATTTTTGCTGTCGTTTTTTTCTATTATGGTTATTGCTTTTAAAAACACTTGTAAGACTAGAAGGAAGACTCTGAAGAGGACTAGGCTTCCATTCCCAGAACCTATATGATGTACATACATACAGGCAGACAAAACACTCATAAACATAAAATAAATAGAAATAAATCTTCAAAAAACATTTTTGTGCACATGTGTGCATATGTGTGAGAGCATGCATGAGTGTGTAATGGGTTTATACAAAGGAATATTGTTCTTGTTTGATCATAGAACAGATATAGTTCTATTTTATTAATTCATATATGCATATATATGTAGATATATAGAGATAGATAGATAGATAGATAGATAGATAGATAGATAGATAGATAGATAGATAGTTTCCCTGGCATTTTGTACTCACCCTACAGCAAATGAACGTTCTAGTTGCTCCACATTTCAGCAAAACACCCGCTTATCTCAGTCTTGTTAATATTAGCTTTTTAATCAAAATTCAGTAGCACCCAGATAAGTTTTTTTCACCCTGATTACTAATCAGATGGATGCCTTTTATTCCCTCTGTGATGTGCCTGCAAATATGTTTTTCTACTCTTTAATTGGACCGATGTTTCATTGATGTGAATGGCTTCTCTACATGGTGTGGATCAAAGGTCTTGGCAGAATGTAACTGGTAGTAACAGCTCCAACTGTGTAATGACACGCCTTTTTTACTATTAGTAATATATTTTTACTAAAAAAAATCCACTTCAATATTTTAATGAATTCCACTGTAGCCACTCACTTCTTTAAGGTCACTGTATTCTCTTTACAACGTTCTTTTCCACATCAAGGCGGTAAAGATATTCTTCTATAGTAACTTTCACTTAAGGTTTGGGTTGGCCTTTTGTGTTGAAATTGGTTTCACACAAGGGGCAAAGAGTAGAGGTCAGCCGTTTCTCCTGGGAACCTCAAATGATGAAGCCCCCCATCCCCCCACCCCTGCATCCCGCCTCGGCTATCCTTCCCTTCCTCCGCTGACACAAACATTTAGTGGTTCCCTCATTAATCCTGTGCATCTGCAGAGTTGTTTACAGCTGTGTAGTGGCCATGTGGCATTGAAATTGACGTCACCAGCCCTTCCTCAGTCTCCTCAAGCTCCTTTCGGCGGTTTCCTTTGTAAAACTCCATTCTCCTGCCAGTTTGCTGTTGCTGCTGTGTGAAGGAGACACAGCATGACCTGAATGTTAGGAGTCCCTTTGAGCCCACTAGCCTAGCCCTGTATACAAGCACCTCTTCTCCATTCTTCAAAAAAGAATATTTTATTAAGTTTGTCGTGTGACATTTTCACCCATGCTAACAATGTATTCTGATCACGCTCTTCCCTATCTGCCCCCCTCATCTCCCTCCCCCATCAGTCACCTCTCCTGACAGCTCCCCCACATTTATGTCTTTGTGTTTTCTTTTGAGACCCATTGATTTCAACCAGAACTTTCTGTGTGTCACTGAGTTTGGAACTCTCCGCTGGTGCCTGGTAAGGCTCACCAGTGGTTGCTTGACTGATGGTACTGACTACAAATTACTTTAAATCATGACTATGGAGAACTAGAGTGTTTTATCTGCTATCTTATATTAAACATTTCTCTTCTCTTGCCTTATTTTTGGCCAATGAAGGTCTTTTGGGACTGGGTTTCACCTCTCCCACTCAGAGTATTTTCAAATTTATAGGTTTAAGTGATTGTCTTGTCTTAGCCTCCCAAGTAGCTTGCCACTAGACACAGAAGGATGGAGAAGTTGTCTCACTGATTTGTTTGTTTTAATTCTCTCTCTTACACTTAAATTTGGCATTTAACATGATTTTTGTCATTATGGCCTTGGTTTACATTTTTCACATGTAAACTTAACATATACAAAAATTAGTCAATCCCTCTATTATTTTTATGCTTCAAGTCAAATCATCCGTACTGTAACACTGGCGATATTTATAATCTTATTTTTCTAAAATTAAGTAATACAATTAATAAAATAATAATTATCTATGTTTGTGAATGTCCTCAATATTTCTTTACCAATTCATTTTTAAGATTGTTTTAAATTGTGGAGGTGGGGGTATGTGTTTGTGTGTGGGTATGTACACATGAGGAAAGATGCCTACAGAGTCCAGAGGAGGATGTCAGCTGGACCTGGGGTTACATGTGTTTGTGAGCTTCCCAAAATGGGTGCTACAAAAAACAAGTACCCTTAACCACTGCGCCATCTCTCCAGCCCATCTTTACCGACTCTTCACCTACTTAACAGTGTGTCCTTTTTTTCGGAGATTTTCTTTAAATAAGAACCTGTTGGTCATAAGTTAAGAGTTTTCTTGTCTCCAGATGTTTTTATCTTTCAACATCCTCAGCTACACATTTAGCTGTGTCTACACAGTCAGTTCAAACATTTATTTTCTCCCCGAAATTTGAAAATATTTCTTTCCTGTCTTTTGGCTTTTGCTATTTAAAAGCTATCAGTTTGATCCAAGCCAGTCTTTTGCTTTAAAATTATATCTTTTTCATTGCTACTTTTAATATCTTCTTTGTGTAATACATTATTAAAATCTCCCAAAGAGTCCTTTGCATTCGAGGTTTGTGATGTACCACCGCAAAGCAGCCCTTCGAGAGAGCAACTCTGCTTCCTTAGCCCTGGACTCCCGATTCCACCACATGCCTTGCATTAAACAATGAACCACTAGCCATGTGATCAACTAAAAGAGCCTTGGCAAACACAAATATCGGTTCTCGCTTTCTCCCGATGCTCAGAATCCTAAGGCTACCATGTAAAGATGCCAGAACTCTGCCTCTGGAGAGTGAGATGCTGAAGGGAGGAGAACGGAGGGCATCTTGGCTCAACCTTAGCACTTGATGAGGGGCCAGCTGGCCACAGGCCCTCTGGGGAGCCCAGCAGGCACAAGCAGAGCCAGTCAACATCAGAAATGCTACAGGACCTGGGAGTTAGGTAAAATTATTCTTTAGACCTCTAAATATTCTAAGTGACTCGGTGAGGTGTGCCAGTGTGAATTCATTTTACATCCAGGAACAACACTCAATGTGTTTTGACAATACAGAAAAACCTTAACAGCCATATTTATAATAGCGCCTGTAATCGTTTTCTCGCTTAAATTCTCCAAATTTAATTTGGAAATTAAACATTCTGTATTCCTAAATTTATCACACAGATATGCAAATATGTAATGTGTGTTTATATAAATGTATGTATTGGATATCTATTTGAACATATAGGAGGCACCATACACATATACATATCTGTGAACACACACTAAACAGGAATATAAAATTTATATTGATCTTTCTTTTTTGCATTTTAACTTCTTTCCTTCCTTACCTCTGCAGAGCTATCAGGGGAATAACCTTAGCAATAAGTGCCTTCCATGGGTGCTCTCCCCTCCTGTGTCTCAGTTAATGCTTAGCAGGTGACTCTCAAAAGCCTTATCTCCCCGAAGGACTAGAGTCTCCATTTCTAGAAGCGTTCTCAGTTCAGCCACTCCCAGTCAAATGTATCATCCCTGGTGAGCACATATTCTTCAATGCTTTTCTTCTCTATGTGTCTCAAAACTAGGAGCTGAAAAGTTATTTGTTAACTTCATTTCTGTAGTCCTTGAAGGACCAACTGAACAGGATTTCATTTTTTCATTGTCACCCATAATGATTCATAAACCCTTACTTTCAACAATTAGTCAGTGGGGTACATCAAGAGGGCTGACTGAGAGCGACTTCCCCAAAGTTAATCAATCACATTACACGTCAGGAATGGCAAGGTACCAACCGAGGACCACCTGGAGATAATTTTTTGATATTAAAGGATGCATTAAGCCTAGGGTGATGCCCACATGGTGACAGGGCTGGGGTTTAAAGGGAAGCAGTCTGGGTTCTGGACCATCCAGCTTTGCTGAGTGATTGAGTCCCTCTGCCTCCCCTCCCCTGAGCCTTAGCTTTCGTTCAGAAGTCCCCATCCAAGCCTCCAGGATGCTTGGGACCTGAGACGCGTCTCTCCCTATGCAGACTATTGGAACGCGGCCTTCCAGCTAGAGTTTCCGCACACTGGCAGCAGGGGTGCAACATGGCTCACACAGTTTGTAAAAGAATATGGCAGTTTCCTGTGAACTTGAACATTGACTTCTGACTTGGTGATCTCACACCTACATATTTACGTAAGTGAGCAAAACCTTTTACTCACACAAATATTTATCTGCAAACAGAGATTGCCTTGACAAGTGCTGAAAACTGAAAAAGTTTCCATCTGTTGAGAAATTGCGTAACAAGCATGTATGTGTTTGTTAGCTTTTTTCTTTTTCTTTCTTTCTTTTTTTTTATTTTCAAGACAGGGTTTCCCCATAGCTTTTGGTTCCTGTCCTGGAACTAGCTCTTGTATACCAGGCTGGCCAGAGATCCGCCTGCCTCTGCCTCCCTAGTGCTGGGATTAAAGATGTTCTCCACCACCACCCGGCATGTTTGTAAGCTTTTATGGTCGATTTGACACATCGTAGAGTCACCTGAGAGGGGAGTCCCAATCAAGGGGTCACTCAGAAGAGACTGGCCTGTGGGTGTGTCTGTGGAAGATGCTCTTGATGGTTAAGTGACACTGGACTTGGGAGGTCCAGTCCACTGTGGGCCACACCATTCCCTCACAGGTAGTCATGGTCTTTATAATAAAGCTACCTAAGCGTGAGCATGAGAGAACACCAGTAAGCAGCATGCCTCTATAGTTCCTGGCTCAAGTTCCTGCTTGAGTTTCTGCCCTGACTTCCCTCAATGATGGACGATGACATAGAGTAGAAGCCAAATAAATCTTTTCTTCTCATAAGTTGCTCAGTCATATTTATCACAGCAGCAAAAGGTAAGCTTATATACTGTAGTCAATCATACTGAAAAACTGGAACATTGCTCAACACTAGAAAAAAGTAAACCACCTGGATGAATTCCAATGGTCATAGTTACACAAATGTCTACATGCACAACTGATTTCATTTATGGAACATGCTAGAAAAGCAAAGCTAAAGAGTCAGAAGAGACAAGTGGTTAGGGTTAAGAAGGACAGGAGGATTAAGCTGGAGATGCTGGGGCAATCAATTCTTTATCTTCACATCAGCTTCAGGCATGAACTAAAATCTCTCGAGCTCACAAAGCTACCCATTTAGAGATGTGACTTGCACTATGTGTAAATTACATCTTAACTTTTAAAGGAGAAAACCAAGGTGCTATGGTTCCAGTCTAGAATATACTCTCCTGGTTTTTTTTTTCTCTCCTCCATATATTTAGTCCCTACAGGTTTTTCTTCTTGTAAGTACAATGATGAATTTTAAAAGATTTCACCTATATTTTATAAGGCATTTATAGGTATTTCAAACCGGGAGGACTTTTAAAATATCAAGTCTGTCCTATTGCCAGAGGCAAAAGTCTGTCATTCTTTATAGAACAAGAATATTTTAAAATTTCATGGTATTACATTTTCAGTTCATTTTAGCCTGGTGCCTTTATGTTTCCACAAAAACAACAAAGCAGTTACTATATTGTCTTCATAGGCTGAAATCAAAGAGACTGAAATTTCACATTATAAATAGATCCTTATCCCAGATTCAATCAACAGGTATGCTGATGATGGACCCAATCTTTTCTATCGCTATGATTTAAAAAAAAAAGACAAAGGCAACTTACACAAAAAGGAAGAGTTTAATTGTGCTTACAATTCTGAAGGCTTAGAGTCTACAATGGTAGCTGAAGGTGCTGTGGTAGGCAGCTAGATCAGCAGCTGAATGCTCACATCTCAGTCCACAAACAGGAAACCAGCCAAAAAAAAGTAGCTCCGAATGGTGCTGGCTTAAAGCCAGCCCCCAGTAACAAACTTCCTCCAACAAGACCAATCCTCCTGGTCCTTCCCAAACAGTTCCACCAACTGGGAATCAAGTTCTCAAACACGTGAATGTCTAAGGGCCCTTCTCATTCAAACACCACAGTTATTTAAATCTCCCAGAGTTAAGAGTTAATGAGATACACCCAGAGTCCTTTATGTTCTGGATTGCCCAGGTCTACCAGGACAGAGAGCTGTGTGGTTTATCCAAGGGGCATGCAACACTATAAGCCATTAGGCAAACCACTTAGCTCTCTGTCTACTTTCAAAACGCTGACTTTTAAGAGTCATTATGCCACTGAGTGAATTAAAACCATATGTATTCTGTAAGTGTTCAATTGTTATCACCATGCCCTTCCACTAGTATAATTGGATACATACACCCAGAAATACTGCCTGCACCTAAAGCACAGAGGACCTCACAGAAGAGGGGGTGGAAAAACTGTAAGAGCTACAGGATCAGGAAGCCACTATGAGTTTCTGTCTCCTAGACATGATGGAGAAGCTGGACCCATGATTTCTGAACAATATGGTGGCCTAACAAGCCCCAAACAATGACAGCACCAATAAACATGTAAATGTGGAAGGAAGAAATCCCAAGGGACCCCATTACTGACCAAGAACTCTGGGAAACTGACAACTGCTGAGGGCGGGATAATTACTTTCCCAGGAACGAACTCCTCTAATTGGCGATCAGATGCCAAGCAGACAGTGCTGAAATTATACGCATGCAAGTTTAACACCAAACTGACTCAGCATGATATAGCTGGAATTTATGCATGTCTGTGTAACATTATAACTGTCTTAGTTACTTTTCTAGTGCTGCGAAGAGACACCATGACCAAGGCAACTTAGAGCATCTAATTTAGGGCTCACGCTTCCAAAGGGCAGTAGAGTCCATGATGGGCAACATGGTGGCGGGCAGGCAGGTGGGCAGGCATGGCACTGAGCAGTAAGTAGGTGACAGTTTATTTGTTGAGACAACAAACATTAGGCAGAATGAGAGAACTTACTGAGAATAGCCTGGGCTTCTCCAAATCTACCCCTACCTAGTGACACACTTCCTCCAATAAACCTGCACCTTCTTCACTACTCCCCAAAAGATCTACCAACTGAGAACCAACTTTAAGTAGAGGAGTCTATGGGAGCCATTCTCGTTCAAACCAGCACAATAATCAAAGGCAAATAGGCCATGATTTTGGAAGGAGAGTTGGGGGAACTGTGAGAAAGGCTGAAGTGGAAAGGGGGAAGTGATTTAATTACATTCTAATTAAAATAATAAAGAGAAAGTTGAGCATTTCTCAACATACATGAAATTCAGAACTCACTTTGAAAAAGCCATGCTTTTGGTTCCGTTGCCCAAGCCACAGATTGCTTCCTGGAGGAAGGTTGGTCTCTGGAGGGTCTATCACACGCTCATAGATCCTGTAGGACCAAAGAACAGAGTTGTTAATAGAGGAACTTAAAGCAGAACCCAGAGGTGCCGTGCGGAATGCATAACTATACACAGCTGCTAGTTTGAAGAGTTTAATATGCTCCATACTTTAAATGACAGGTACCATGACAGAGATCATCTTCATGACCGTACTGGGCACGTTGTCTAGGCAACTCATGCCTTCCATATCTCCCTTACCACTGGGTGGAAGTGTGGATAAGAAGACAGTATTTTGAATGTCCATGCCGAGCAATTACCCCTGCACAAACTCAGAGGAAAGTGGTTTGACCCACATGTTACAGGTCAGTGAGCTGAGGTAGAGAGAATGTAAGCATGTCCGGTCCACCATGTGCATCCAACAGGGATAAAGTCCATGTATAGAACTATGCTAAGGCCCTCTTCCCTCTGACTCCAGTGCCCAGGTAATGGAGGCAAATGTTGCACTCTAGTTTGGGGGGATGTAGCCACTGCTCACTTCTACAACACCCAGGAGAGCCCTGTAAATGACTGGACAACTGCCTATCAGCACATCCCACCGGCACTCAATCGCAAAGTACTCATTAAACCTGCCTTGTACTCCAAACGCCACAATGGGTAACAGGAAAATAAAGCAACGAGCTTTGAACAGATGGACACATACAGTCCTGCTACATGAAACCGAAGTCGGCAACCTGTGACACCCAACATGTCCCAGGTGTACTCACAGAGGATGGGAGTTCAGGAACAACTGACCACCCTGGTTCCGCTGTGCTAACACCAGGTAGCCAGGGAGAGATATTAAAATCTGTGCTTTCTTGAGACCAGCTGGTCACAAGCCTCCATTCTCTCCATGGCAGGTACCACTCAGCTCCTCTTCTAGTTTGCTATGACAAAAATCAGCTTGGATGAATGGGTTTCCTTGGCTTACATAAGCTGGAAGCAGAGACCATGGTGGAACGGTGCCTACTGGGTGGCTCACAGGCACAGTCTGCTTCCTCTCGTATACAACCCAGGCCCACTTGCCTAGGGACAATACCACCGACAATAGCCCACATCAATCATTAATCAAGAAAATGTCCCCACTGGCACGTCCAGAAGGCCAGTCTGACGGAGGCAATTCCTCAACTGAGGTTCTCTCTTTCCAAATGCATCAGGTTGACCGCCAAGATTAGCATCACAGTGCTGGGAGCCCTGAGGACTCTCAATGGGGCGAGATGGAGAGAGCTGTGCATTTCAATTCCAAGCGAGAGCCGGATCTGCGCATGCTTTTCCCATTCCTTCCTCCGCTCATTTTGCCTGCATGTTAGGACCTCCGCACTGTGGTTGAGCTCACTGCCCCCTGGGGGGACGGAGGGCAAAGTGTTTCTCTAAAAGGGTCTCAGAAGGAAAGTGTGGAAGAACTGAAGACTTCCAGTTGTCCAAGGAAAGGGAAAGAGAGCGAAACTGTTACCGTGGGGGCTGTCATCCCACAGCCTTTTACCCAAGCTGCGCAGCTCATAACTACGTCTCCAGAAGCCTGCAGTTTGGAAGACTGTGTATAAACCCTCGTTACAAATATGAAACACATCAGGGCTTTTTCCACTAATTATCTTTCCATTATAAATGGAAACTCAAAACATAATTAAGGAGATACACATTTCCCTTCAGAAGATAGGCTATGTTTTCTTCACAGGAATTCAATCTTTTCTATGTGTTGAATGAACCATTTTGGATGAAACAATTTGTCAAAGCTGCTTTAGAACAACAATATATTACATACTTCCTCTTAAAGGGTTCCCAGCGCAATATAGTGGGGAAAAAAACTAGAAACAAGCCAAATAACAACAAATGAGAAAAAAAGCATACATTATAAAATATATCAGCTTCTAAGAATTTACTATAGTCATTAAAAATGATAAATATGCAGATTGTGAAAATGGAAAAATATATACAAAATAATTTTCTGCAGAGGACATAAAATAAAAAGTTATTTATGTGCTGGGGAGATAACGATGGAAAAATTATGTTTAACATTGGTGGATACGAAACAGCCTAGAAAGAAATGAAGACCACTGTATTTGGAGTGAGAGGCAGAAGCATAATTTTCTACAAGGCTGTTTTACTAATAAATTGAAAATGTTGTCAAACCATTTGCCTTCGCCTGCATTTCCAAGCATCTGCCTCTGTCAGGGGGAGAGGAGTTTCTGGTGCAGGTGCTCTCTTCCTTCTATTTAATATACTGCCAGCCCATCTCGCTGAGCTGGGTGGAGGCCTTAGCCAATATGAGTAGAGTGCATGACTGCACGGAGGATGAAATAATCAAAAAGACCAACTTCCCATCCTGCCTGTCTTCTCACCATGGCAACGCCTGTACCTTAGAAACAGTGGCGGAAGCAAATATTGGAGGTCTGTCACTGCCCTCCAGGACCAGGTGACTCACAGGCTATGCACACCACACTGGTGCGCCAATGTTCTATGTCCCCACCAGAGTCTCCTCTTCAAGACACGGAGAAGTGCAAGATGCTGCCTTCTTGGCAACCAACGTCTTCCAAAAGGCAAGACTCACTAGAGAATCCGTGCAGCAGGCAGAATCGGCACATTGAATGCGTGTATAGCAACACCCGGGAGCTTAAAAAACTGCAAACTCTGCATAAAGGACATCAGCCAGGCTAATAGTCATAGCATGGTGCAGCAGCTCGTAGGTGATAAACTTTGAACTCGAGGCTGTGGCCACTCTCCTGCACTGCCGGTTTATATATTCCATGAAGAGATGCCATTACAGAAACCGTAGCCAAGTTATTACTTCCCCAAAAGTTAGAACACAGAAAAACAGAGCCTGTAAAAATCTGCAGAGAGGTGAGCCTTAGATCACTCATAAAGTATCTAGACTTCTGAGGGAGGGGCTGCGTATCCTGATGCATGCTCGCGTTACACGACAAGCCAACGTCTTTTTCTACAATAGCAACATAAAAGTACAATTCATCCAAATAAATTACAAGTCCTCACTTGACTGACTCATCTAGAAGGAAGGGGGAAGTTCTTGTGACTGAGACAGGTCATTCTGCAGCCTGATTGAGATGATTTGCAGAGAAAAGCTTTCAGAACAAGCGGCGTTAAACACGTTGCATTATTTTTAGGCTTTTTATTGTCTTCATTGCTGGTTCCTTACTGATCTCTGGGACGGTACACTAGAATGACCCATTGAATCCCTCACCGCCATTTGACTGATAACATTGTACCTCCACAACACACTAGTATCTCTAAGATCCTGGTCACAGTTGGGCTTGCCTTTCCAGACCAAGGAGGAAGTTGGCTGTTCTACTGACCTTGGCCCACAGTGTTCACCCTCAAGCTTTTTCTTAAGTCCTGACTACCATCGCTTCCATCCTTGGCAGGGTATGGATGGAATAGAGCTTCGATCTCGGGACCCAGCCCTGTGTCTGCTCCTTTGTGCCATTTACTGAGAGTTCTTCCCTGAGAGCCCTCTACAGAGCACCTCCCAGCCACCTGGTCACTCTCCGGCACTTAGCTTGTCTTGCTCTTATCAAAACATAGCTCCAAAATGGGTGCTCTGCTCATTGCCTGTGTCCTCCCACAGGACACCTTAAAGCAGAGAACATGTCAATTTCATGTCCGCATTTCCAGTGTCAAGAGGACTACCTAGCCAACGTAGATTTCTTCTTTGAATGACTGAATGCTTCCTCAATCTTCACAATTGGAAGAAGATAGTCAGATAGTTGTGAAAGCCCACCAAGGCAAATGTCATGATAAGCAATTCATGAAACTGGGTAATTCAGACTGAGAAAAGAGTTCGTCAGGAGAGGCACTTTGCATTATGCAGATAACCCTTGGGGAAATAAATAAAGTCAGTGAGATGTGATCGTCCTTTTCTCTCGTCTTCCGGTGCCATCTCCACCTCTTGAGATTTACACGCAAAGCTGGAAAGAAACAAGACAAAAGCTTCTCATTGTTTTCCACCCAGAAAGGAGAGGGGGTGGCAAATTTAACTCTGTCGGGCAGTCATGCTGCCAACAGGGAAGCCAGATAGCTGTATTTCAGAAAGAAGAAGAAACAGTGGGCAACTTGAAAATTAATTCGATCAAGAGCCACCCTTCTGATAAGCCAGTAACTTACAGCTTTCATTGGCTACGTTCTCATCATCCCAAATAATGCTGCAGTTTCTCTTCAGATCATGTAAATCTTTTTGCTTTTATCAAATTTATCACACTCTCCTAGTCTGATACAAATAACGCAGTACTCTCCACACATCTGAAACCTACCCCTTCTTTTGACTGCAGAAAAACCCCATTCCCCCTTAGTCCTGAATCTAAGGCTTTGAGCTCACTTGAGCTATTAAACAAGGTGCTGACTATTAAGTGGTTTGGGGGTGGTTATGGGAATTGGCCATGCAATTAGCATCTATCAGGAGTGTAAAGGGTAAGCATCGCATTTCTAATACAACGCCATGAGAAATTAGATATCCAGGCAAACATAAATCCTGTTTTAGAAAAGCAAGCAGCTAAGGGTAACTGACAGGCTGGAGAAAATCAGCCACGGGACCCAGGGCTCAGATCAAGAAGGAACAGCCCTCTTTATGTGACTTTAAACAAGAACATCCTCCTGCTTAAAAGACCAGTATGTATTCTATGGAAAACTTGCATTTCCTGTTTGGCAAACAAAGCCCTTGGGAATCAACACTACACAGTGTAAGAATTGGACGGCACAACACAGGAGGGAAATCGGGGGTTTCTTTCCCTGGATGAGGAGAGACCTCTCAAGGGGCCCCATTCCCTTTCCTAATTACACAGGGAATGAGTTTCCAGTATAAACAAATGAATTGACACCTGCTACATCCCTGTTTACAAAGACATGATGAAGTCCTAATAAGGCACTGAATGAAGACATTGATCTTAAGCTTCACCTCCACCAGAAGGAAGGCTTCCAGGCACTCCTGAGGAGGGAAGTTACCGCAACCTTGCTTTGCTGTGTGGAGCAGCCTCATTCCAGAAGAATGTCAAGGCCCTCCCTAGGGAGTTTCCTCCACAGAACACAGGATCACTTGCTCCAGATGTCCCGCTGCTGTGGTGATAGGAGACCTGGCACACACTAAGCCCGGCTTCTGCCTTAGACTATGAAAAACACACACATACATCCCTTCTCCTGACGGCCTGTGAGCATAACAGGTTTTTGAGGGCAACTAGAGAAACAAAGGGCGTCCATCTGATATCATTAACATGATTCTTGATGCCCACAACTGTTGACTGTTCAGTCCAGAGGTCTGCACAGCACCCAGAGGCCCCTCAAAACTCCTCAACTGTGACAGGGGACATCACCAGCTGTGCGCAGTGAGCCACTTGTTGAGTGTCCATCAGGTTGTCTTGCTGTCGTTCATCATTTCCTATCGTGGTGCACACAACCCACGGAGCTTGTACCAGAAGGACATGAAAGGATGCCCAAGAAGCCCTTCTGCAATCTCCGCCTATCCGTCTCCTTGACAAACCCAGGCGGCACTCAACAAACAATCAAACTGTAAAAATGCACCTCTGGCATTGGGAGGGAGAACTAGAATGTCACAGGGAGGGGAGCTGTGCTGGCAAATGTGACATGCGCTCTACACATGCAAACTGGACTCCCTGCTAAATCCAAGCCAGGCAGAGCAGGGAGGGCCACAGCAAAGCAGGAAGCTAGGCAAGTTTCCAGCTGGCTGTGAAGTCAACCCCAATGCAAACACAAAGCAGGCGGCACCGTGGCGACCTGTGAGATGTCTCTGTGGATGTAAACCAGAAGGCTGCAGCGGGGTTCCACAAGGAAGGCCACAGAGCAGGACACAGACACCCACCAGGAGGAATGTTCTCCAAGAGCAGACAGCATGTGGCCTGCTCTACTGACTTACAAAACACTTGTCAAACCATGTTTCTTCCCTAGGAACTCAGTCCTAGCATTGTCCTCTTCTACCCTCACCGGAACCTCCACGACAAGGAGGCTGTCCCTTCCTGACAGCTCTTGTGTATCTAAATGTCTCCACTACTTTGTGCATGCGTGGAAGCATGTATGGAGACAATCTCAAGTGTCCTTCCTTGGGACAATTTTTCGGAGATAGCCAGAGGCTAGACGATTAGGTTGGGCTGGCTGGCCGTGGAGCCCACAGAGAACCTCTCCCTATGCCTCACCTGCTCTGGGATGATAAAGGCAAACCATCACATTGGTCTTTGTTTTCAGTGTGGGTGCTCAGGCTTGAACTCGGGTTCTGTAAGCACTTTACAAAGCAGGCCATTCCATCAGCCCTTCTCCCACCACTTCTTCCCAACACTTTCTCTCTTCCCAAGTTCATAAGCCAGAGTCAACCTAAGATGCTTTGGATTTGTAGATCAATGTCAAATAACGAGGTCAAGTAATTCTGTCACATTTAGAATCTTATCTATGACTTGGCAGTATCAGTGTTTCTTGAATCTGTAGGGAACTATGAAGCTGGTGTTAACGGTTTTAGTCACAAGAGTCTTGATGCAACATTATCTAGATTAAAGGTGACATTAATAGGCAGGAATCAGAGTCAACCAGAGATGAATTTAACACTGTAAGCTGCCATGCTTAGTAAAAACAAGCCTCTTAAACTGTGGGAGAGCCAAGAGTAGACAGACATATGCATGGGGGCAGGTCTTAGCTCTCTTCCATTGCATGAGTTCAGACTGCCCAAAGGATACTGGGAGTTTAAACTGGTCTGTGAGAAGGTACTGATTCTAATCTGAGTTAATCTGTCCAGATAATCATGTGTCACTCTCTGACCTCGCAAAATAAACAGACACTCTTCGTAAGGGATTGAGAAGGTGGTGACGGACCTGGGAGCCAAATAAAGGAATGAATGGCTGAAGGACAGGGGCTCAGTTTGAAGAAGGCTGATGGGTGGTCTTGGCAAAGTCTTCAAGTATGAGGAAGGAGCCCTGGAGAGGAGCTCAATTTGCTCCAGGGGCTCAAGCTCAAGGGAGTGAAATGTGCACTGTGACAATTTACTCCGTCAACTTGACAGGATCTAGAACTACCTAGAACCACCTAGAAGGTGATGTAGGTGTGTCTTCTATCTATCTGATGATTTCATTGGATAATTAATAAAGAAACTGCCTGGCCCATCTGATAGACCGGCCCTTAGGTGGGTGGAGTAGACAGAACAGGAAGAAGGAAGTGAGGTACATGGCTCAGTCAGATGCCACGCCTCTCCTGAGTTAGACAGACTGCCATGCCTCTGCTCAGGGAGAGAGTTGGGATGAAGCCAGCCGCCAGGTCAGACGTGCCGAATCTTTCCCGGTAAGATACCATTTGTGGTATTACACAGATTATTAGATATGGGTTAGTCAAGATGTGAGAAAGAGGCTGGAATTAATGGGCCAGACAGTGTTTAAAAGAATACAGTTTCCGTGTAATTATTTCGGGTGTAAAGCTAGCCGACGGCCGGGTGGCGGGACACAGCCCCGCCGCTTCCTACTACAAGAAGGCAAACTCCGTGCATTGTCTATGAGGAACTTCCAAGATTAGATTACTTGAGATGGGAAGACCCAGTCTGATTCTGGGTAGCATATCCCACAGGCTAGGCTCTTAGACGGAACAAACAATGCATTTGTGAGCCACTGAGCCCCAGTGTCCACCTCTCCCTCTTCCTGATGGCAGCTTCAATATGCCCAGCTGTCTCATACTCCTGCCGCCATGCCTGCCCCAACGTAAGAGTCCTTCCCTAGAACTCTGAGTCAAATGACCCTTCCCTTCCTTAGGCTGCTCTTGTTGGGCATTTTGTAACAGCAACAAGACAAGCAACCAATACATACGCTACTAGGTGAACGATAACAGTGTAGTTTCAGCTCGAGATAAGATGGATTTTCTAGCAGTCAGAGCAACAGGCACAGAGAAAGGCAGGCTGGCATCCATGAACCTCCTGTCTCTGCAGAGCATTGCCGCTGAGCACATTAACGTCAAACTCAGAGAGAGAGAGAGTCTTTGCCTCAAAAGCCACAGGAGCAAATAGCTCCTGCTATTGTATGTAAATGTATGTACTTTATAATCCTTGCAATCATCTTAATACCAGGCACCCAGTCTGCTCAACTGACATGCTCATGAAGGTGAAATGACTTTCTGACACTGAGGGCAATAGCAACATTCAAACCCAGATGCAAACCTTTACCACATGGCACTGCCTTCTGCTCGGAAGTGGATTCTGCTCTTGCAGAGGAAAACACCCAGCTGGTAGACGACAGAAACATTGGGAGACAGAGAAGGAGCACCTGGGTTAGAGTCGGCAAGCCTCTGACTATGTCTTACCTCTCTTGTTCACACTTTGTGGCCTAGGGGAAGTTACCGTACCTCGGAGCTTGCAACCATGCACCTTGTATTTTAAACGTGGTTTATGTAGTCCAGGCTAACCTCAACTCACCACATAGCTGAGGATGACATTGAACTTCTGGTCTGCCTGTCTCCATCTCTTAGGTGCTGGAGTTCCAGGCACACCACCATACCTAGGCGCTTTAGATAGCAGCAGTCCATCGTATACAGATGTTCTGTAAATACCCAGCAAATAGACTGTAAAGTATTTTATGAGGTTGTAAATGCTTTTCATAAGTGCAATGTTATTCGTGTTATTAAGGAAAAGAGATATTCTTATCTTCACCAAATAACCTCAAAGATCCTTTAGTTTGAAGTATTTTCAGACAAATTGCCAAAACCCTCACAGAAGCCACTTGGCTCTACTGGATAAGCACACTCCCACTTCGGCTCTCAGTCTTTATAAGCAAGGAGAGCTCAGAAGTCACAGTGTGAAGGAGAGTTGAGTTTGAGCCCCCAAATCACTCTGTCAACAGAGCTACCAGCCACACTTTGAGGCCACGGCCAGTGCTGCCATCTTTCCCAAGGGTCCAGACAAAATGTACTGTGCACAGTGCCTAATGATACCCCAGCTAGCTGCTCATGTCACCTGTCTTTCTGTCCTATGAGGTGAAGATTTAAGTGGTCTTCCTACAACAGATTAAAGGCCTGCTGTTCACAGAGGACATATATGGGTAGCAGGGACTATCAGGTCAGAAAGGACATGGAAAGTCTTCTGATCCCACCTCCATCTGCTACTTGTTACATTAACATACAAGCATCCAGAAGCCATCTGTCAGCGGTGAAAGGGTACACTTCCTCACACAACAGCTTGAAGCTTCCCAGAGCAAAGCAGAGCTCCCCAAAGGCCTGGTGATTGACATTTTCAACAACCCGTGTTGTTTGGAATATGTCAGGGTCTAGTAGACATGGTAAAGAACAAAAAAATTTTCTCTCTCTCCCCACCTCCTTTATGTTTTTACATAGTCACAGTCTGTCTGGAAGCCTACACTCTGGTCCCAAATGCTAGTATCTCTAAATATCAAGACATAGCCTATAGTCTTTGGCTCTTTCTGCAACTCTTGATGGAGGCTGAATTTGTAGAATTTGAATGTAAGGCCTCTTGGTAATATTCAAACTTGGCTAGGCCATAGGAGAACTTCATGAGTTTGTTAAAAATGCCAATTTCTGAGCCACTCAGAAATGAGACTTAGAGGTGCCAGCCTGGTCTCCCATAGACAGTCTCTGGCAGATACCTGGCTTGTCTGTCACCACACAACAGTTGGATCTGCATGGAAACCCTAATACATCACTGATACGGTTTTACCTCAGCCAAAGGAAGCTTGTAACTCAGTCCTTAGAGCTTGGCATAAGACCATATCCGAGGAGGAATTTGAAATGTGTAAGTAGGGTATTCACCACTGGAAGACCACTTCTAAAGATTTTTCTACTTGACTAATGGGGGGAGGGGAAATTTGAAAACAACACAAAGGAAAAACCCCTTATTCATCCTATCCTTTATGAAATATACAAATAAATCATAGA
Organism: Arvicola amphibius; assembly: GCF_903992535.2. Lineage (NCBI taxonomy): Eukaryota > Metazoa > Chordata > Mammalia > Rodentia > Cricetidae > Arvicola > Arvicola amphibius. Next base: position 127,339,729 of record NC_052058.2, read on the forward strand.
GTTCTCCTGATAATACCCACTAGCAACTGTTACATGGGTGGCAAACAGGGAGATTGACGACAGGTGAGTAGATAGACAGACAGACAGATAGATACACAGACAGACAGACGATAGTGCTACATATACCCGAGTAACTATAGCAACAATTAAAGAAAAAGAGGCAATGACGTGAAAAAGACCTGGTACCTGGTGTGGAAGGACGCGTTGTCAAGGTTTGGAGGAAGGAATAGGAAGAGGGAAATGATACAATCATATTTTTAACTTCAAAATTTTAATAAAAATAAATATAAACTCTCGTGAGATGTCTCCATTTGTTCCTCCTGGTTCATTTTGACTTCTCATTGCCTTGCTGTGCAGCTCTGGAGAATGACCCTTAGGTGTCTATCAGTTCCTTTCTGCCAAGGTCCCAAGTGAGTCAACCAAAAGTTAAGTACCATCAGGAAGGAAGGAAGGGCTGAGGTTGGGGTGGAAGATAATAGATGAGGGGCTTATCATGTAGCCTGGTGCAGAGCACACCATCCTAAGCAGGAAATGGTAGGTGCCCATGAAGAAGACAGAATCCGGTCAAGAAAGTCCTTCCTACAGCGTTGCTTCTTATGGTCTCTTCCTCTTTCAGCTGCTGTCTGTGGTCTTGCCAATATAAATGTGTCAATACAAACTTGATTGTTTTTTAATAATGTTTACAGAGCGGACAACGCGTATGCCTTGACTTCTGCTTTGCAGCATGTACTCTGAATTATTCATTTAGTTCAAGGCTGTTTCTTTTCTAAAGTAATCATCGTCTTCTTGAATGAAATTTTTGTTTTTCCATGCTATCAGTCCTGTCAGACTTTAGAAGTTCAGTCACCAAGAAGAGCAAAGCAATTTAGATAAAATTTCCTGTTCTGAAGGAAGACTTCGTTATTAAATGTGAGGCATTCAATAGCAACTGCCAGCTGTTTAATCAAAAAGTTATTGTTCATTGTAGAGGAAGAAATGGGAGTCTGGAAAACAATGGGCTACAACTTGAAGCAGGAAGTGTCTGGTGAAGTTTCAAAGCTCTTTCAAGCTCTTCTCATCATTTAAACTGTAATGGCCCATCTCTGATAAGGCATTCACAGATAATAACAAGAAAATCACTGAGATGACTAGCCTCTACTCTTGTTTTAATTGTCCCTTGTCTTGTTGGCCTCTTCATGTTCAGACGACAGGGTACAAACTAAAAGTGTTTTCAGACATGCCTCAAATAAGTCTGTAATTAGGGATACACAGGTGACTGCCTTAGTTCCCAAGACCAAACTGAGTGATAGAAGAAAATTAAAAAGGCAGAAGAAAGGAAAAAATACTAATAAGAGAAGTCGTTCTGAAGGACAGTTATAGATAGAAGTAGATCCAAGAGGCGGAAGGGCTCTGCTCCAAATGCTAGACTCAGCCCATGTGTGGCGTAGCTTTGAACAAACCATGTCAGCTTCTTACCCTGTGGTCCCCATGCTCCCAATTTACTTGGGAGATCTTGCCATTTTATTTCCCACATAGATTATATCCATGTACGTCTCTCTTAGGGTCCTCATTGTTGTCTAGGTTCTCTGGGTTTGTGAATCATAGGCTAGTTTCCTTTGCTTTTTGTCTAAAAGCCACTTATGAATGAGTACATGTGATAATTGTCTTTCTGGTCTGAGTTATTTCATTCAATATGATGTTTTAAGATACATCAATCTTTGCCTGAAAATCTCAAGATATCATTAATTTTTCTGCTGTGTAGTACTCCATTGTGTAAATGTACCACATTTTCCTTATCCATTCTTTGGTCAAGGGGCATTTAGGTTGTTTCCAGGTTCTGGCTATGACAAACAATGCTGCTATGAACATAGTTGAACACATGTCTTTGTAGTAAATTGAGCATCCTTTGGGTATATACCCAAAAGTGGTATTGAGGAAGGCTGTTTCCTAATTTTCTGAAAAATCGACACACTGACATCCAAAGGGGTTGTACCATCTTGCACTCCCACCAGCAATGCAGAAGTATTCCCTTTACCCCACAACCTCTCCAGCATAAGTTGTCATCAGTGTTTTTGATCTTGGCCATTCTTACAGGTGTAAGATGGAATCTCAGAGTTGTTTTGATTTGCATTTCTCTGATGACTAAGGATGGTGAGCATTTCCTTAAGTGCCTTTCAGCCATTTTCGATTCCTCTATTGAGAGTTCCCTGTTTAGATATGTGCTCCAATTTTTTTTACTGGATCATTTGTTCTTTTGATGACCAATTTCTTGAGTTCTTTGCCTATTTTGGAGATCAGTTCTCTGTCTGATGTAGAGTTAGTGAAGATTTTTTTCTCATTCTGTAGGATGCAATTTTGTCTTGTTGACCACGTACTTTGCTTTAAAGAAGCCTTTCAGGTTCAGGAGGTCCCATTTATTAATTGTTTCTCTCAGTGTCTGTGCTGCTGTGGTTATATTTAGGAAGTGGTCTCCTGTGCCCATGCGTTCAAATGCACTTCCCATTTTCTCTTCTATGATGTTCAGCATGGTTGGCTTTGCATTGATGTCTTTGATCCATTTGAACTTGAGTTTTGTGCATGGTGACAGATATGGGTCTATTTTTATTCTTCTACATGCTGATATTCAGTTATGCCAGCAGCATTTGTTGAATATGCTTTCTTTTTCCATTTTATAATTTTTGCTTCCTTGTCAAAAATCAGGTGTTCATAGGTGTGTGGATTGATATCCTGTTCTTTGTAGAATCAAAACCTTTTAGGTAACGTTAGGGTGTGTAGGAAAATGGATCAGATGTCAAGCAATTTGGTACTCTTATGAAGCTCCTGCAATAAAACACGACCTCACTTGCAATGCACATGGGAGAGAAGGTGCCATCTCCGCTATATGCTTGATGCCTACCTCACAAACACCCTGTGACATAACCAGAAGCTTGTGGACAGCTGGATAAGATAACTCGGTTCTTATTTGCCTTGCCATTGCCAGGACCTAACCCAGGTCCTGCAACAGAACACATGCTCAAAAACAGGGGCTTCTCTTTTGCTTAATTTTGCTCCTGACATTCCTACTGTGTTATTCTGCACAGTTTCTCTATACAGCCTATATGACTGTACAGCAAATCCAGTGGATAAACTGCCTTATTCTTTCCACTTTGGATCAGTCATCCATCACCCACATATTTGGAAATGAAGGAGATGGTGGAAATTGAAAAACCGGAAAAAATAAAGGCAAATGCCATATCTTTACTCTTATATGTGGAGCTAAAACAAACCAACAAAAGGTGACATAAAAGAGACTAAAAGTGTCACTAGTAGATGCTCAGAAAGGGAGTCAGAGAGCAAGGAACAAGGATTTGGAGAATGGGTACCAAAGTACAATAGGAAAAGGTTCCAGTGACCCCCTATATTACTATTGTTCACAAAAACCTGTCATATTTTATAAAGAACTAAAAGTGAAGAGCTCAAAGGGGACCAGGAATATGGCTCACCGAGAGAGGGCGCTTGCCACCAAGCCAGACAAACCTGAGTTCAATCTCTAGGACCTATGTATTGTGAGGAGGAAACAGATCCTGTAAGTCATCTTCCAACCTCCATACACACATGGAAGTGCCTGTGTACATGCATGTGCTCACACCCGCACACATACATACACATTATTTTTAAAACTAATGATCATCAAAAGTACCTTGATCTGATTAGTGCATGTTATCTTTTACATTATCAATAGGTACAATTATGAGATTTTCAAAAAATAAGATAAAATGTTTAAATTGGTATGCCAGAATTTTCAAACTAGATTGATAGAAAAGTTGAAACGGGTTGTTGTTTGAAAGAGAATGTCTGATGTGCTCTGGCTTGGTTTGGAACCCCTGTTTCCCGTCTATAGGTAACTAGTATTCATGATGGTTTAGCATGGTCACGCATGCTGAAGAATGGCTGACCTCTTAGGGAAGTGTCAACAAGGAGAGACTGAAAATATGGGCAACGTGAAAAGTGCAAGCAGGAAACACAAGAGCAAGAGCGTGATGAGGGAACACTGTACTGGGTGGTTTCGTGGAGAAACAGGAGCATTTGAATAAAGACTCAAAGGAAATGAAGAAACAAGTCATGGATAGACACACAGAGATGCACACAGGGAGAGAGAGAGAGAGACAGAGACAGAGACAGCGACACAGAGAGAGACACAAAGAGAGACACAGAGAGAGGGAGACAGAGAGAGAGACAGAGAGAGAGAGAGAGAGACAGAGAGAGAGAGAGAGAGAGAGAGAGAGAAAGACAGAGACAGAGACACAGAGAGAGAGACACAGAGAGAGACACAGAGAGAGGGAGACAGAGAGAGACAGAGAGAGAGAGAGAAAGACAGAGACAGAGACACAGAGAGAGAGACACAGAGAGAGACACAGAGAGAGGGAGACAGAGAGAGAGAGACAGAGAGAGAGAGAGGAGAAAGAAATAGCACACAGAAAAGACTGAGGGTAGGAGTCTAGAATGGTCAGGGCACAGTAAGGCTCTAGGATCCAGCTGAGTCTGGGAGTACAGCAGAAGGCTGAGAAGAAGCACAGGGGTACTTTGGGACACAGCATCATGGAGCTAAGTCACCCTAGGTCAGCAGACCGCTGTCCATGGCTCAACCTTTTACTTGAAGAGAAATGGAAAGCTCCAGGGAATTTTGAGTGGATGACCGATGTTATCTAATTCAAATGGATGACCCTGGTTAGTAGGGTTAAGAATGGACTTGGGATGGGACAGAATGTGGAAGCCGGCTGTAGACCATCGCAACAGCACGGGTGAAAGCTGGGAGCGGGCTCGCAGTTGGGAAGCGCGAAAGATTCCTGATACACTACAAAGCTAAGATTAATAGAACCGACTGTTAATTTGGAACATGGGATAGTGAGTGAGAGACTTCTTTGGCAGTAGCCCAGTGAAGAATTCTGAAGAGAGGGACTTCTAAGTAGAATGAAAAGAGCTGACAAAGCCAAAAAGATAAAGAATTAACACAGAGAATTGGTGATGTGGACGTCTTCGGTGACCTGTGAAGCGATTATAGAAACCAAAGAATGAGGAGGAAAAACTTGAGAGGAAATGAGACACGGGGAAGTGAAGACAGTGGTTAAGAGCTTTGGGGTTGCTTTACAGAGAGCAGAGAAATGGGAACATCGGATAGAGGGGGAACGGAGATGACAGTTTTACCCACATACAAGGGCAAATGTAAACACACAGCCTGAGATGCACCTGCGATCAGAACTTGGAAGGGAGAGAGAATGCTGGAGAGAGTTTTGTGCGAGAGGCTCCCGGGTCAAGGAAGATGAGTTCTAGGCAGGAGCATGGAAAGCACAGGAAGCAGAAGCCGCGCACAGACACAGGTGGGCTCTGGCTATGTGTTTCCTGGGTGATACAAGAAGCAAGTTCATGGATGTAGTACAGAGGAGTGGATGAAATGTTGAAGGTGTGAAGAGAGAGGGAGAAATGTGCAGTAAGGACCTCCTGAAGGATCGCAAAACCATTATAATAGCTTGGAGTTGTGCACGCCCAGGCTGCCATACATATACCCCAGGATGGAGGAGACTCGCAGAAATCGTATTTCTTTCTTCGCTGTTTTTCTTACTTATCTTCTATCATCCCTCTTCCCTCTCCCCACCTCCTCTCTCTCTCTCTCTCTCATGTGTGTGTTTCTCATGCACATGTATATGCGTACACACAGAGGCTGAAGGAGAACCTCGGATGTTGTTCCCTCGGCTTCCACACACCTGGTTTTCAGACAGAGTTGCTCAGTTGGCCTAGAGCTAACCACACAGGCTAAGCCGTCTGGCCAGCAAGCTCCAAGTGTCTTCCCGACTCTTCCTCCCCAGCACTAGCATTACAAGTGTGACCTCACTGTGCTCAGCTTGTTTGTGGGCTCTGACATCTCACTCAGGTCTCCTTGCTTACACAGAAAGCACTTGACCAATTGGACTGTTTCCAGGCGTTTCCAACCTCTCTTTCCTGAAGGACAGAAGATGAGAGCAGAAAACATGTCCAAGACGACCGAGGATTTTCAAAGAGGAATTATTCTTTGTTTTGCCCTTCTCTTCTGAATCCACTGGGACTCTTTCCAATACTAACATTCCACCAAATCAATCAGTGAAGCAAGCATATGGCCATTTGAGTCTCCTGGTATGTGTGTATCAGGGTAGAAGTGTCATGGGTAATATGCTATTCTTTCTCTTAATAACCTATTGTTATAATGGGGGAAAATGAAACAGAGCAATACCATCCTCCCGCATGCATTGCTCAGTGTCTCACATGCAATACTGTGTCTCCTCCAGACCCAACCCTATGCACTAACTGCAACTCAAGGGCACAGACATCATCAAGCTCAAAGCCTTCACTTTGCATGTGATTCCTGGAGACAGGGGGCTCCTGACAAGGTCCTGCAGAACTGAGCAGCACAGGAAGAGCCCAGGTCGTCTCTGCCGTCTCCCAGGATTCACATTTAATCTTATTCAGTAAACTTTCCTTCTCCCTTCCTCCCTCCTCCACATCCCATTTTCTTACTTGCAACAATAATAACAATTGAAAAATGTTCTTGCCATGTGCCAGAAAAAGTCCATACAGTGCCCTAATTAGACTCTTGTCATGGGGTCACTGCCTTAAGCACTGTTCCATTGCCGTGAATAGATACCATGATCGAGGCCACTCTTATAAAAGAAACTATTTAATTGGGGCTTACTTGCAGTTTCAGAATTCTAGTCTACTGTCATGGCAGGGCCCCGTGCATGGTGCTAAGCAGTAGCCAAGAGCTATATCCTGACCCACAGGCAGGAGACCGGGTGGAGACTGGGCCTGACACGGCCTTTTGAAATACCAAAGCCCCCCCTCCACAGTAACACCCTTCCTCCAGCAAGGCCACACCTCCTAATCCTTCTCAAATAGTGTCACTCCCTGGTAACTAAACATCCAAACAGATGAGCTCATGAAGGTAATTTTGATTCAACTTGCCACAGTCACTTACTACCTTTTATTACTTCTGGTGTTGTTGGGGATCAAACCCAGCAACTAGGCAAGTACTCTGCCACTGAGCTATGACTTTAGCCCTGCTTTACAAAGAAAATAACTATAACTACTGTGTAAGTCACATGGGCAAAGGGAGAACACTGGAAACTGCATAAGAGCTCCCCCGGAAAGGCAATCTCTGCAGCTGCTCTTCATTCTATCTCCCCCATTTCCACTACAATTAACACACACCCCGTCCTTCAACAGGTAATCAGTTCCTGATGATTAACACATCCCCAGTCCTTCAACAGATGGTCAGTTCCTTCCCTTTTAAGGACCTTGAGTAGTTTGCATCTCAAAATTGTGGTTTATGTCCATCTCACTAAAAATTACTTGTATTAATTCATTTATCCATTTAACAAATATTGCTGAGTACCTAATCTGTGCCAAGGATGTACCTGATGTCAGGTAGTCATCATTAAAACCAAACAAGCAGAAGGGACCAACAGTCTCCACTAGGGGCACAAAGTAAGGCAAAGACTTACCAGGAGACTGCGAACAGGTGAGCAAGTGACAAAGGCCATTGCACGGGATGCTGAGTCTTTGAAAGGCAGTGTCTGGAAGGGTGTGATAAAGAATGACCCTTGCAAAGGTGGCCACAGCCTTCCTGCAGTCCAGTCAAGATGCCCATGATAAGTACTATGCCCTTTCCCTTTGGAAACAGAATCGGATGCCCATAGACACAAACAAGACAGCTTACTCCTATCAAGTGTCACGTACCCTGTGAGCAGAGGTTCCGGGGTCAGACTTGCAGTTCCTTTTCCTCGGCACTGTTTTGATACTCTCTCCTTTTCTGACCACATAGCTCTATTTTCCCAAGGCCCTGTCATGGAATCCATCTCAACAGAGGATGATCTCACCACAGAATAACTTGTCTGTGTTTCTAAGGAGTGGCCATGTAGATTCCAGTAAATAGAAGCGGGGATCCTGTGGGATCAGCTTTGGAAAACTATCTTTTGGCTCATTCTCCTGTCAAAGGTGCTTTTCCTGCACAGTGCAGAGAGAATGGGGAGAGTACGGAGCCATCTCATGCTGCATCCTCCCAGCCTCGCACCTTCCCCGGTGTCTCCTTCAAGCTCCTGACCTGGCAGAGAGATGCAAATGCTTCCTTTGTGCACTGTCTGTTACAGTTAGGAGTGTTTGCTCCGTGAGTTCCCTGCTGGTGGAGTAAACACAAGCAAGTGTTACCGACATGCTGAAGTCCTGATGATAACCTCAGTGCTCATGGGAAGGGGTAAAAATACACCCAAAGGCACAGATAGAGTGGAGAGACCGGAGCATGCTCTATAACAAGCAGTATCCTGACTGGGAAGAGTTATAGGCTAAGATTTGATCATTTGAAAGGACAGTAATATACATTCCACTCTTGACAGACACCTGAGCCAATTCTATAGCTTAACTGTTATAAATGGTGCAGCAATGAGCGTGGAGGTACAAGTATCTCTGTGAGAAGACTGGCCTGAGTCTCCTGAGCAAACTCCAGCTGTCATCTTTATGAGTCCCAGTTCATAGGTATAGTGAAGACAAGATAACAGAAATGGTCAATATATAATAAGGGGATCGTTAATACGATAAATATATAGTAAAAGGATTGTTCCCCACTCCATGCCAAGACCAAGGTCCTCCCAAGTCCCCCCTGGTCCAGGAAGGTGATCGACCAAGCTGAGAAGGCTCCCACAGAGCCCGTCCATGCAGAAGAACCAGAGCCCAGCACCATTGTCTTTTGCTTCTCAGTCAGCCCCCTTTGTTGGCCACATTCAGAGAGACGGGTTTGGTCGCATGATCCATCAGTCCCATTCCAACTGGGGTTGGTGATCTCCCATTAGTTCTGTCCCACCGTCTCCATGAGTGAACGCACCCCTCTAGTTCCTGACTTTCTGCTTCATGTTCTCGCTCCTTCTGATGCTCATCAGGTCCTTGGGAGCTCAGTCCAGTGCATGGAGTGGGGAACTCTGATGGCTCCTTGGCCTTGAGGGGGAGGGAGGGGAGGTGTGGGGGGAGGGGAGGGGAGGGAAGGGGGAGAAGGGGGGGAGGGAAGGGGGAGGAGGAGGGGAGGGAAGGGGGAGGAGGAGGGAAGGAGATGGAAATTTTTAAATGTGAAAAAAATTAAAAAAAAAGACTTTTCTCTATGTCATAATTAAAGCTAAATTAAAATGTTAAATAATCTGCAAAAAAAAAAAAAAGGATTGTTTACACAACTAAGCACCGCCTGCTAAGTAAGTGTGAAGGGGTGGTATGGTGCCCTGACAATTACAAAACGCCAAGGGCATTGCATGACCTCTTATCTTCCTGGGTATAAAAGATCAAGAAACTTGACTAGAGCCTGTGGCCTTTAACAAGGGATGTGAGCAGCCAACAATGACACTACAGAGGATCTAGGCAAATGAATGGTCTCTCCATTCCTCCCAGCTTCTGCCTATCCTTCCTGCTAATGCAAAATTTCAGGAGAAACCCAGACAGCCTTCAGAACACAGCAGAGAGAAGATGAGAGGGGCAGAGGGTGCTTCTGGAGAAGCAAATGTAAGACACTCGGCACAGGCTCCCAGATCTCTTCCTCCATCCCAACCCCTTCCCCTGGCGGGATGACTGCAGCTAAAACTTAGGCATGCTCTGCTTTGAAAGAGATGGCATTTTGGTCAATCCAAGTGACCGTTCATCTTGCAAACACTGGGTCACCTTTCCCATGAGGTGCTTAGCAGGTATGAGCTCAGAGTCAGGCTCTGTCGCATCATCTGCATGTTTACCAGCTTTATGGGAATTGTAAAGGTTGCATTCATTTACTACTCTGAGTGAAACTCTAAGCCCATCTGAGATATCAAATTCCAAAGCATTGCTGCCCTGACTCCAGGCTGGAAAAGCAGGATCCCGCCACACTGGCCAGGATCCAACACACAGGTGAAGCACGGCAGGAAAGCAGAAATGCCAAGGTTTGTCAAGGAGTCAAGATGAGAGAGTGCAGCCCAGCTAAGGTCATGCTCTTGCCTGTCAACAAGGATGCTACGGAGTGCAGCTGCCAGAGGAACCACAGAGTTCCAGGGTCAGCAGAGAAACTGCCCAAACAGGTGAGCATGCAGAGAAGATGCTCTCACAAGCCAGAGGGCGATGTGCCAAGAAGAGAAGAGTATTGGTAGATGAGAGTAAACATAGAAAGCTCCAGAGGTCCACCCTAACCCTAACCCAAGATCCACCCATCATGGTACTTACAAGGAATACGTGTCTGTGTTCCAGCGGCTTATGAGGGGGTGGGTGCAACAGAGAAAAAAATAAAGCCAGGTATCCAAAGAGAAGGCCTAACAAATGGTTCCCAGGCAGATGGGGTTGGATCACGGCCTTTCAAAATGACTCTGCATCAGCAACAGCCATGCATGAAATCAATGTTTGATTAACCAGGCACCTGCATCATTTGGTCTTCTGGTCACCTCTTCTTTGCTCAGACAAGCAAGACCCTCCCTGGTGGTACTAAGCGTTAACACTAGTGCACATTTTAAGTCTTTCTAGGAATGAAGTTGAGCTATTGATATGACTGTTCACACACACACACACACACACACACACACACACCCCACACCACACCATGGAAGAGAAGATGATTGGCCAATGACAGCATGGCAAGTTTTGTCTTTTTTGCCAGGATAAACATCTAGAGACAATGCTGGGTATGAAGAGTCAAAGAACTCAAAGGACCTATTCCCAGCTCTCATATCTAGACTACAGACATCCCTGCCACAGCCTTACCTAAATCTATTATTTGTTGCACACTCTTATTTATGTCACTATTGTCTATTGTCAAGGATGCTAGAAATAAACTATCACATTTAATTCTTAAAACCCCATATAGAAGATGCTATTGTTACCCATCTCCCACTAAAGCACTTATATTAAGTGCATTATATATATAAAGATATAGATAGAAAGATAGATAGATGAGAGAGAGAGAGAGAAAGAGAGAGAGAGAGAGAGAGAGAGAGAAAGAGAGAGAGAGAGAGAGAGAGAGAGAGAGAGAGGCAGGCAGGCAGGCAGACAGACAGATATGGTTAAGTAACTTACAGCTTGTGGTACAGTCAGAATTGAAACTAATTTTCATCCAACTCCAAGTATGTTTGTTTATAACCCCTAAACTAAACTACACTTTGCTGCTAATCTAACATCTCACCTTGGACAGCACTAGCTCAACTTCTCCTCACAACGTCAGGTCTATCAGGGCACCTGTATTCAAGACACACAGGTTGCTCCCATCTCAGCCACCTGCATGGCCTCACCTAACTGCATTGCTAACATAGGATATCGTGACCCAAGAGCAAGGGCTCCTGGCCTCCTGGCTGTTTCTGTAGTCCCTGCTGTATGTGGCAGGCAAGCCGGATGTATGAAGCCCAAATCAGGCGGATGCAAGCTTGCAACTGAATGCCAAGGGGCCAAACTGCCTAGACTATCCTGAATGGGCTCCTGCCGCAGATCAAGAGTCTAGCAGGATTATATTCTGTTAAATGAAAAGGCCAGTTGAAGAATCATATGTGTGATGCTATCTCACTATTGAAAAAAATGTGTTTGTATACTTCAAGGAAAAAGAAAACCTGGAGAAAGGAGAAAAAAATAACTATTCAAAAATAACCACTTCTCCACAGTGGGATTAAAGGCACAGTTGGTAAGCTTTAAGTACCTTATGCCTTTTATCATTTAAAAAACCAAAGAGCACACCTATCAAGCCTCACGACAATGATCTATGAAATTGTGTGTGCGATGTTGATGACACCATGCACAAAGGGTCACCCTCGGCTCCACATGAAGCTCCGCTGTGTCCATCAGCTGCAGTTTTAAGAAACAGACTCGGAGTCTTTCAGGGCTGCCATGTCTACCGTGAGAACAGAACAGCCGAGCCCAGCTCTGCCTACAGTCCACCACGGGGCACACATCTCTTGCTCTCACCTGTGACTGGTTTATGTTTGTGTTCCATCTATAAATTATCCCCTTTATGCCTGCCAGAAATCCCACCAACACAGGCCATGTGTAAATTCAGCTGCTGAGCAGGGCACCCTGGCTCACCCTGTGCTGTGAATCAGGCCCAGAAAACACAACAGGCTGGATGTTAATTAACTGCCTCCATTGGAAGAAGCCAGCATCACAAATGCCAAAGCAGAAAGGCTGAGATCCATTCCTCTCCACTTTGCCTCATGCTTACACATGAGGAGTGTGATGCACACCAAAATTTAGAGCACATATTCACATACAGGTTCTCACTTGGTCCTCAACACAACCCTGAATGAGTAATCTGATGGTCAGACAAGGAGGGAGCAATAAAAGAAAGGAGACTTAACTACTAGAACTATCTAGAAGGCTAGGCGCATAGACGAGATGCCAAGAATAGACAACAGGAGCCTCTCTTCCTGGTAATCATCTATCCTAATATCTGTGATCACGTCTGAGTAGCTCTGGGGTGACTACTCTATGAAAGGCATTAGTGGGTACAAAAGTGAGCCTTCCGCATCCTTGTTACCTGGACAGAGACCAATCAGATAAGCAAAATATAACAAGATGGTTCAGAGAATAAAAGTACGTGCCACCAAGTTGGATAACTTGAGTTAGGCTCCTGGGACACCTGGGACCCCCATGTGTTGATTGATTCCAGCAGCTGTCCTCTATTCTCTACATGTGTACTGTGGCATGTATACACACACACACACACACACACACATCCGCACTCTAGATGATGGATGGATGGATGGATGGATGGATGGCTATGTAAAAATACTTGGTAGAAAATGAATTCTATATTATGTAAAACACTATCTTGACAATTAAGGACGAACAGGAGTGAACCCAGCACTTCAGAAATGTCATGTACGAAGATCCAGTGGCCTAAGCCACTATGCTACATCCAAAGAAGCAGAGGAACTTGAGACTGGAAAATCAAAACGGAAGAACAAGATGAAACCAGAGAGGGGACCATGAACCAGGCTTCACACTCCTGTGTAAGCTGTATTAAGGATCCAAAATTGTGTAAGATGCCACCAGCAGGGTGAGTCTGTCACGGAGGGAATATGGTGATCCAATTTGCGAGGTAACACCTTCATGCACCCACATAGCATCCGTAAGTATCCATCCGTGGAATCCACTCAGAATTCAGTGTGCTCCCCTATCTCTCCGATTAGCTCCTGCAGGCTCTAGTACTTATCTAATTAGGTACCAATAAAAGAAGCAATAATGACTAATGTCCTCCTAAGTATGGGTTCTCCACTGCCCAGCACACTATTTCACTACCAGTAGTTTTTAATGAGACGTAGCAATTACAATGTCACCTCGAAAAATAGAGTTTATCACCTTGAAAGAGAAAGTATCAAAATTTATATGGGAAGAATATAAGAACGCATATGTAACCGAGGAGAACGGTGTGGCCCACTCACTCCACATCCAAAGAAATGACCAAATGGCTCATTTGCAGTCAGCCATCACTGCAGATCGGGTCCCTGGTCATTACCCATCCTCACTGAACCACAGGCAAGGCATACAAATCTCATAAGGGTGACAGGCCACATCATCGTGATATTGAAATTGTGACCCTTGCACTTCCAATTCCAAGAAGAGAGAAGTCTTCTGATCTGAAGACAACAACGCTCAGGCCTCCTTGAGTCTGAAGATCTTCCGGCCTGGAATAAATTGGTTTCTAGAAAGGAAGGTCTTGCTCCAAACCAGAAGTTCTCTTCTAAGAAGCCAGCTCCTTGTCTTAGTGACACATAAGGCTCGGCCTTTCTTCCATTTGGAAAGATTCTACCAGCACAGGGTACCTCTTTTCTTATGAGAAATGGGAGGGGCTACCCTGCCATGTGGAGAGAAGCAAGGGAAAGAAAGAGCCTTGGGGGGAATCAGGAAAGGCGAGGAAGAAGGAGAAAGCCAGTCCTGAGGTCTCCCAGAGGCAGCCATTGTACTCTCTTGAGTAGCTTCAGGTGCAGCATGGGCGATGAGCAGAGAACCGACTTTCTAAATCCGGGCTCTGAGTTGGCTCTGCTGCTGACCCTCTGTGAAGCTTGAACGAATGACTTCCCAGATCCCCAAAGCCCCCATCTATAAGATGCATGAGCATCTGTCTCACAAGGCTACCGTGAGTCCCCAGTGACCATGACCCCCATTTCTTAAGGAGTATGAAACATTCACCTCAGCTCAGAGCGCAGCTCAGAGCGACTGAGCAAAAGTGTGAGTTCCAGAATGGCACTGGGCCTCTGAGGCTGAAACGCCAAGGGACTCCGGGAACTTGAGTTATGTATTCCTTAGTCCCTTCCTTGCTTCTCCCTTAGCCAAAGACAGCATCCGACCTGGAAAGCAGCTCTTAGCAAGAATGCACCCAGTGTCTTAGCTAAGTGCCTGGAGCTGTTTACCTCCAATCAACTAAAATTCCATTCGGGGTAATACAGGCATTCTAAGTGTCCCCACAAGCCTACTGATGGGTCCCCACTCAAAGCCTGTAAGTGCACGTGTGTGAGATTTACTGTCAGGAAAGTGATGCACTCGAGCTAATCGGCTCTAATGAGCAGGGATGCATCTTGACATTCCCAGAGAAAACTCGAGACAACATCGCACAGGCCCTTTAAGGAGAAGGGGAATTATTTCCACTCTAATTGCCAAGGAACACACTGAAGTGAGGGCCTCGGCGTGTGACCTGGGTAAGTACATCTGAAGCCCCTGCTGGGAGAGACACTCCAGAAGTTGAAATGGCTGCACTGAGGCACACAAGTCTGCTGTCTCCAGTGTCGGCTCAGGGAAGTGTGTACAGACGCTTTTCCCTTCCTCGCCCCCTCATCCTCGTGCCCACCCCCAGCACAGCCCTAGAAGAAAAGCAGGTAACCACCATCAGACATGATTCTCTCTGGCCTCCAGCAGCTCTGGCTGCTCATATTTATAACATTAGTTTAATTAAAGCTCCCAGGGAGATAAATTAATTTCTTGGGGATGAAAACAAGTTCTTTTTAATGATAACATCCGCACCTCAAATATGACTGGAAAACAAATGCAGCCATTGCAATTTTTTTCAATTAAAAAGTCCTCATGGCACATGCAATTTTTATTCCTCCGTGCTCCTCTATCCAGCAAGTGTGACACAAAAGAAACAGAGAGCACTAGTGCGTGCACAGATGTGCATTTCTTCAAGTAGAATCCCACCATGTGTATCCTCAGTTGGCTTTCTATCTTCTCATCTCTGTTTTTTCCTTTTAAAAATACCAATGCATATCCATCAAAAGGACAAGTAAATGATCGTGATAAAGGTGCAGGCACCAATACTCTCTGTCTTGTGGCCGTTGCCCTCCCATGCCCCTTCTGCAGAGCTGCAACATGACGAGATGTGTCAAAAGGCCATAGATGAAGTCACTGGATTACAAAGAGTGTTTATTTTTCTCTCAATTCAAATATACCTTAAGCCTTATATATGTAATAAAAGAGCTTCCTGTTGATCTGCTGGTAGCTTCAACCAACGAACCACTAGTTAAAGGGAAGGATATTGTGTTTCGTCCTCTTTGCTCCTTTGGAAGCCTCAGCATCCAGGCTGATGAAGAGGACGGTGAAGGCGCTCCTAATATCTGCTTCAATTAATCTTTCCACCCTCCTACGTCTCAATGCCACAGAGGCCACAGTTAACAAAAGACATAGTTAAACCCATCAGGGTACAAGAGGAAAAGAGGAAAGTTCCCGAACAGACAAAATTAGAAATAGGTCTGCTATGGATGCAGATGAATACAGGGGAAAGTGAAGCCTGAAGTCCACCTGATGAGGTGGACATGAATAAGCCACAGCATCCAGAGACAAGAGGATGGGGACCCTGGTTAGAAGGACGCACTGGACCTTGGCATATCTAGCATGGCCTAACAACTGAAAGACCACCTGCCATTCTGCCACAAGGTTGAATGCATCCTATCGGCCACCTAGCTCTGCCCCTTCGCTCTCATTATTATTCCAGTCTTGGTAACTACACAGACTCTAAGGGCTCCTTTCCCTTTCAGTATTCAGAGTATGCTATGTTATTTCAACAACTATGTGACATCAGCTTCCTACAGTATACTGCTCTTCTTGTAGGTCAGCACACTACCAAGGCCTGCATGCCCAGACCAGCCTTCACCTCCACCCACAAGGTTGTCCACAGTCTCAACATCCTTCGAAATCCAAAATGTGCGGTTAGCTGCTACCTCAACAAGGTGAGAGACAGCTAGTTGGAAAGAAAAAGCAAGCATTTGTGGAAAGTGAATTCCAGTCTTTTCACCAAGCAAACATCACAGAACTGTAGAGCCCCTACTGGTCCACGAAGGAAGTGCCCTGGTCTAGACATGCTGATCTATGGAACTGTCCAAGGTCCTGAAGGGAAAATGTAAGCCCCATCTACACCTGGCTAAAATAAAATCAGAGACACCGGAGGGCCAAAACTGGAAGTAGAGTTGAAAGTTACATCTTTTTAATTCCTCACTATATATATATAGAAAGGTGGATCCCAGGGGATGGGGAAGTGGCTCAGTGAGTAAGGGCACTTCCAGCTCTTCCAGAGGGCACGAGTTCAATTCCCAGCACTCACATGTCAGGAAACTCAAAAGCACCTGTAACTCCAGCTCCAGGGTATCTGATGCCCTCTTCTAGCAGCTATGGGCACTTGAACACATGTGGCATTAACACACACACACACACACACACACAAAACAAATAAATAAAAATAAATCTTAAGAAAAAGTAAAATTATAGGAAAGCCCAGAGACAGAGAGTAACTTCTTCAGAGTTATATAATTTAACCATTTATTTCAGGTCTATTAGGTCCAGAGTATTTTCTGGCTAACATGCCAGGTTTTCAAGGCAAAACACTGTTTTGTTCATCCACAGGGTCTTTAGAAGACACGGAAAACAGTAATGGATGATTTCCCTTGTGTGGGAGTTTTGCAGTCTCTCATAAACCATAATCTCTCATAAGCCATAATTTTAGCTCCCAGTGGGAGGGGTAAATTCTGAATTCTGATCCCACTAAAAATGGGTAAAAAGAGAGTAAGATGCTATACCACATTCTCCAAACCCTGCGAGGACCAGCAATTGCTTCCTCACCCCGGGGATCTTCTTCCCTGCTTTGCCTCCATCACACATCTTTAAAGTGCTTCTGCTATCATAAAAAGCCAGGCACTACCATGCTATACTAAGACTAGGAAACCAAGGCAAACTACCGGAGAGCTACTCCTGAGAGCTGTCAATCATGATATCTCCGGTGACCTGACTGGCCTCAAGCCTTACACTGCACCATGAATCTGGAACATAAGCCACTCTAGCCAGCGAGTCTGACTGAACTGCACTTGTTCCAACCTCAGACCTTAAAAGTCTTCTCCATGTCACAAGACTTACTGAGTACAGCTTGAAATATTCTGCTTGAACACGCACCCTCCAGCTACATTCCCTCAACTCTGTGGTAAGAGAGTCACAATGGTCCCTATTTTACAAACGCGAGCACAGTTCCTGGCCAATGAAAGAATGAGAAACTAAGCCCTGATTGCCTTTCACACGCCTTCCTACACAACTGCATGAAATCACATTTTACAAATGGCAAAACCAAGACGAGAGTTTAAGAATTCATCTCAGCCTGTGTGAAATCACAGCGCTCACGCCTAGAATATGAAACACATGGACGATTACTCCTCCTTTGCCTTTCTCCCTCTCCCATGCTTCCTCCTCTGCCCTCCGTAGGCCTGCTCTCCTTCACACACACACATTCTACTCTTACCAGATTGTTACTGGCTGTGCCATCCCTGCAGCATGAATGTGCCCCACTCAGACGTGGCTGACAGCTCACACGCTCCTGTGAAGCTTCAGAAGCCTTCGTTCATTTCACCTGGGACAGTGAGAAACAGAGGCTACTGCACAGGCCCCTGAGATCCCAGGAGCTCTGCTGCCTGGGAGCCCCAGAATGCAGCAATCCCTTGTGCCCTGTCCTGTGGTGTCTCTTGAACTGCCACACGGGACCAGTTCTTATACTTGAGCATGGTTACGTCCTATCTTCCCAGCATGCTTGTGAGTCTTCATAGATGGAGAATTCAGAGTTGTTGTCTTAGTTGGGATGAGACATATGCTAGCTACCTGGTTTCATTTTAATGACTTTTGCTAATGAGATGTGGTATGCATTTCTGGTTCCTGTGTAAAGAATATATCAAGCAGGGAAGCCAGAGCTAGTGAGCCAGGATGTCTTGGCTGCTCCCTGGGGCCTGTGCCAGCCATTTCTTCATGGCCCCATCATACTGCATCAGTGTTTAAATAAAACTCATGGAGTTCATCTCACAAATGGCTTAACTACTTGGAGGAACGTGAGGCTTAATAAGACAATATTTGTAGATACTTCAGCGGTTCTGTGGAAAATGCCGTATCAACACATTCCATTATGAAAAAAATCTACATATATAAACAGATGCTCAAATCTTGAAAGTACTGAAGAATATTAGACAGAAACCTTGAATTACTGGCTTCTTCTGTGGTTCATAATGAGCTTAGTTTCCAAGCCTATGTGCGTTACAAAATCAGCTGGGTGCAAAGGTTGGATGTCGTCTGTGTAAACAAACAGAATGTTCAAATGACAATATATTTATCATCTAGAGTGTAATCACTAAGAGACTGGAGAGGTCTCTTGGCAGTTATGAGCACTGGGTGCTCTCCTGTGGGCCAAGATTCAATCCCCTACACCCATATAGAAGCTCATAACCAGTTACTCCAGTCCCACAAGACTTAACACCCTCTTCTGGTCTCTGCTGGCACCAAGGACACACATATATATGCGCAGCAAACACAAATGCACATAAAAAATAGGATAGAATCACTGAGCTAACCTTCAGTGACAACCAGGTTGCAGGTGTGTGTGTGTGTGTGTGTGTGTGTGTGTGTGTGTGTACATACATGCACTTACACGGGCCAAACATGCTTTTGTAAAGTCTGAACAAGAATCCAGAGCTTCATGGCTGGCCAGGCATATGAGTGGAGTTCAGTTCCCAGGGTCCCATCCCCTTAATGCCAACAAGCGCAGGACCACCAGCAATCAAAGGCTGATACAACAGATGGGGCTTGGGCTGGTTAGGTTTTGTTAACTTGACATGAGCTCAGGTTGTCAGGGAAGGGGAAACCTCAAGTTAGAAAATTCCTCTACCAGATTGTCCTGTAGACAAGTCTTCTTGATTAATGATTGTCATGGAAGGGCTCAATTCATGGCAGGCAGTGCCACCCCTCGGCACGTAATTATACAAGAAAGCAGGCTGAGCAAGTCATGGTGAGTGAGCCAGTAAGCACATTTCTCCACGGCCTCTACTTCAGCTCCTACTCCTGAGTTCCTACCTCGAGGTCCTGTCCTGACTTCCTTTCACGATGAACTACAAACTGTAAGATGAAATAAGCCCTTTCCTCCCCAAGTTGACTTTGGTCATTGTGCTTACCAAAGCAATAGAAAGGATGTCAGAATATGACTCTTTTCATTTCTCTCCAAAGGTCAGCTGCCATTATATGCTGTCATCTCAGCCAACTCACAAAGACTTTGTCTAAGGTTGGACTGCTCCTGATATCCAGGACATGGACGGTCACTGAGGGAGGGGTGATGGTTTCAGAGTGGGCTTTGTAGAATTCATTTTAAAAACCATGAATGTCCTGGTGGCTAGGGCTCTTGTCTATTGAGTTCTACATAGCCTGGCAGAATCAGTATAGCCAATCAATTGATTTGATGGGATAACAGGAAATTAAAAGTCACCAAATAAAAGAAAGAAAATCTGTTTTATGGTTAGTGAGGGAGACAAAAAGCCACATATGTGTATCCCATGTTGATGCCCTTTGAGTCATGGGCCCATGCTGCCATGTGAGCTGAGAATGCATAGGGTAGACCTGGCTGGCAACTATTTTATCAGCACCTATTAATAACACATAAAGGTAGTTCACTATGGCGCCCATACATGTACAGAGTGCATCTAGAACCCACCACGGCCCTGTCTCACCACTCCTACTGACACACCTCCTCTGCAAAACCAAGCCCACCTTTCTACATTCATGCCTGGTTATTTGTTTTGCTTTGAGGACCAATGAGTTTAATTAGGGTTGCTGACTGAGCCCAGGTACGGGGTTATTTACAGGAGCATGAGCAACTTACCCATGGCTATACTACTGAAGAAAACACCTTTCCTGTTCCAGCATTAATTAATCACCCTTCCTAGGAAAGGGTGTGGCTTCGTGAGCCTCTCCTCCACCTAGCAACCATGAATTGCCTCTAAATTTACTGGAGGCTATTAACATTAAAGGTAGCTCAAAAATAAAATAAAAGGAGATAACCAGCCTAGCCAATCAATGAGCTGGTCCTCTGATTTCTCACTCACGGTCTCCAGCTATGCTACTTGGAGCTGTTAAGCAGGCCCAGCAGAAGAGTCAAAGCAGTTGGAAAAGTGCGAGCTTCAGCAGTCAGCAGAGAGTGTTGTCTATGGACTAAAATAGCAGCTACTTTCCTTGCGACAATTTGTGCAATTAGCTCCATTTCTCAATTCTAACCTTAAAAAGGGGGGAGGGGGAACCCTTACAGACTAAAATGCTTCAGAATAATGCAATTGCCTGGGGAATCGTTTCATCTTTTAGAGGAAAAAATAATTTATTATTTAGTTGGCAAATATATCATGTCACACAGACTTGGTTCACACTGACTTCCCTTCCCCGTCTTCCTGCCCCACGCCGGCTTCACCCCACCCCTCCCACGTCCACGACACATGTGTTCCTTACAGCCTTCTCTCCTCTCTCAGGGGTCGCCTTCCAGTGTCCTAACCTCCAGAACCTGCTGCTTTGGGGTTTAGGAGACGGGATTGTTTCACTCAAAGTATTTTCCAGCTCCACTCATTTTTCCTGACAGTTTCATAATTTCAGTCTTGTTGTGTATGTGTGGCGCATTTTAGTGATGCACCTATCAGTTGACGAGCATCTAGGCTGATTCTGTTTCTTTGCTATATTGTATATCGTATATAGAGCATCGGTAAACATGGAGATGTCAGTATCCCTGTGGTAGGATGTTGTTCTTTGGGTATGCTGGGGAGTAGTACAGCCAGGTCATACGGCAGTTCTAGTTTGAGTTTCTTGAGAATCAACCACACTGATTTCCATGGTGGCTATACCAGAAACACTCCTACCAACAGTGGGTAAGGGTTCCTCTTTCTCCACATCTTAAGCATTTATTATTATTATTATTTGTTTTCTCAGTGATAACTATTCTGACAGGCGTGAGACAGATCAATGCAGTTTTAATTTTATTTTGCTAAGGACTAAAGAGGATGGACACTTTAGAAAGTAAGACCTTTTGTACTTCTTTTGAGAACAGTCTACTCATTTCATTGGCCTGGTCATAAATGTCTGAAGCAATATTTGTGGTTCATGACATAGATATTAAATTGGTTATCTTTTGCTGCTGTACTGAGACAGCCAGATATTTGGGCTTATGGTTCCAGAGGGTTAGATGTCCATAATAACAGAGAAGGAATGGAAGCAGGGGTGAGAATCCAAGAGATTACATTTCATTTGCACACTAAAAGTACAGCCAGGCTACAAAATCCCAACCCAACCCCCACCTCGAGCATGCTTCCTCTAACCAGGTTATGCCTCCTAAAGGTTTCATAGCCTCCACGACTAACTGGGGACCAAGTTCCCACATACATGAGCCTGTAAGAGACATTTCCCCTTCAAACCACCAGGCACTAACCCCTTGACTGAAGGATAACCAAGTTCCCTCCCATTCTGTAGGCTCGTTGATCTTGAATGCTCTTCAAACCTTTTACAATATCTCTGCCTTGGATGACTCCCTGCCACTGTAACTTCATCTTAAGCAGCGTGGAATGTTAGCACATGATGAAGGTGACCTCAAGACATGGTATGACTAAGGTTTGGGAGGTGGTTCCCAGCTCAAGGTTTGTTTTTTTTGTTTTGTTTTTTTTTTTTTTTTTTTTTTTTTTAGGTTTTCGAGACAGGGTTTGCCTGTAGTTTCTAGAGCCTGTCCTGTAACTAGCTCTTGTAGACCAGGCTGGCCTCGAACTCAGAGATCCGCCTGCCTCTGCCTCCCGAGTGCTGGGATTAAAGGCCTGCGCCACCACCAGCCGGGTCAAGGTTTGTTTTTATGCTTATGTGAATGAAACTTAGTCACCTGCCTTTTCTAGGCCTTTTTCATTTTTGAATTGAAGAGCTTAATAAAGCAGTCACTAATGGTTATCTTCAACTACAAGCCAGAAGCAGACGTTAAATAACACAGTTCTATTCCCCGACACAAGTGCATTAGAGTACACATAGGAACGTATGAAAGAAAATGCTAGAAAGGAACAAACTTCTGCCCCTGAGCCATCCTTGACTTTCTTTATGTTGTAAATCTAGTGGTAGCCATCCCACTGTATGGCTGAGCCGACATCACAGTCAGACCTGAGCAGTCACAGCCCCATATTACAGTCAGACCCGAGCAGTCACAGCCGACATCACAGTCAGACCTGAGCAGTCACAGCCGACATCACAGTCAGACCTGAGCAGTCACAGCCGACATCACAGTCAGACCTGAGCAGTCACAGCTGACTCTCACAGTCAGACCTGAGCAGTCACAACCAACATCACAGTCAGAGCTGAGCAGTCACAGCCGACATTCACAGTCAGAGCTGAGCAGTCACAGCCGACATCACATTCAGACCTGAGCAGTCACAGCCGACATCACAGTCAGAGCTGAGCAGTCACAGCCAACATTCACAGTCAGACCTGGGTGCAGAACCCAGCGCAGTACTCAACAACAGCATCACCAACATATCATGTAATCTTAGATTCCCTCATTGTAAAGTCAGTGGCCAAGTACAGTCAACACTCAGTCAATTTTAGCTCCATCATCTCCATCTAACAAGCAGGACTCTAATGAGAGATGGACTGGGAGAAAAAAATGAGACAGGATAAGAAAAATTTTAAAAAGAAAAAGAAAATAGAGTTCTCAAGGTGAAATGAAAGGCACAGCTAGAAGGACAGACAACGTCTCTGTGACCTTCCCTCTCTACAGAAATGACCTGGACAAGGCGGGGTAGACCAGTACATTGGTACAAGGGGCAGAGCCGCTGTCACTCTCGGGCCAGCTTGTGCTTGCTGGGAGCAACTTGTTTGGTTTTGGTTTCGTTAACTGAAGAGCAGCTTGTGAAGAGAGCAGGCCTGTTTTTTTGCACTGTGCACTACTTTGTCTTTCATCCTCTCCTCGGGGATGCATCCTCCCCGGGGGGTGCACTTCCAGTGCTTATTTTCCACGACCTGGTTCTGGTTTCTCATTGGCATCCTCTTCATCACCCTCCTCCTCCCCAACCCTGCTTAGCCAGTGGCCTTGGAATACCAGTCTACGAACCAAGGCTAAACTTCCTATACAAAACCAACAGGGAGAGCGTTACAGAATGCATGCAATGAGGTATCTATTATCAATAAGAACAAAAGTCTGCCATTTCTGACAATGTGGCTCCAAGTAGAAACTATAATATTGAGTGAAATAATCCAGCCACATTAGAACAAATAGCTCACATCCTCATTTATTTGTAGAAGCTGAAAACATTAAAACAGACAAAGAAAAAAATAGTGATCCCTAGAGGGCAGGAATCAGGGTCAGATAACAAATAGATAGGAATTGGTTCTAAAATCTTGCAGCTCAACAGGATACCTTTTGTCTGCAACAAGTTTATATCTCAGAATGACTAGCAGAATCTCAGACATATAGAAAGGATAAATGTGTGAGGAGATAAAAGCTAATTGCCCAGATTTATATAATACATGGTATGCTGCATTGAATTATCATGTGGTGCCCTATACATGTACAAACATAGGTGTCTGCTAAAAAATCAAGACTTCTTCAGCTCCACCCTCAGTCTGTCAGATTCAGCCCTGCCTGCCTATGTATTTGGTGAATTCCCCAGGAAACATCATACATATAGTCCACTGTTCTGGAGCCTATGCTTCTAGATTTTTCCTCTACAAGAATCAAAATGTATCTTTCCTTTCTAGGTCTGTTATCCACAAAATTATCTAAAATAATTGTGTTGGGGGGCCTTCACTCCCTAGTTATCAATAGCTTCATATGCTTGTCTTCTGGGCTGGTTAATTTGTTGTCAACTTGACACAAGTTAGTGTCATCAGGGAAGAAGGAAACCTCAGTAGAATAAATACCTCCATCTCCAACTCACGAGCCAGTTGGTGTGGGAGCAGCCAGCCCACTGGAAACTGCCATACCCAAGCAGTTGAGTGCGAGCTGCATAAAAAAGGTGGCTGAGTGTGAGCAAGGCAATAAGCAGCATCCCTCCACAGCCTCTGCTCAGTTCCTGCCTCCAGATTCCCCATGTGAGCTCCTGCTTCAGCATCCATAATAATGTACTGGGACGTGGAAATGACCACTCTCCTCCTTATGCTGTTTTGGTCATGCTGTTTATTATAGCAAGAGCAAACTCGAATATCCCCTAACAATCTTCCATATTAGCCAAAGAGTGAAAAATATCAAGGAAACATATGGGAGTACATAGGCATCCCTCGGCTCATTTGCCAAAATAGGGCAATCCCAAAGCTACAGCACTCACGACCTCTTCCCTGTCACTCCGCCCAAGGTAAGGCAATGGCAAAGGCTTAGAGGCAAGGTCAAAGATATCACAGTGTGTGGAATAAGAGACAGCAGCAAAGACAGATGTGGACTAAGGACCAGAGGTCTAAGGCTCAGAATATTTTCCGTTTTTGTTCATGCGTATCTGTAGTTCTATGGTGCCTCAGGACAGAACATGCTCCCAAATGTAGGGAGAGACAACTTCACCACTCTGGGGACATGAGAAAGTGAGCTTACACAAAGGTTACATCTTCTCCTGGGGACCCATCACAGGAGAGTACCATTTTCTCTGCCATTTGTTGCCAGCTAAAATGTCATCTCCTCGGTGCGCACTATGTGCTATGGGTTAATATGGGTGAATACAAATAGTGCCATTTAAAGGCAGGTGAAACCAAGATGCAAAGGAATTAAGCTGCTTGAACCCATGCAACCAGCAAGTAGCTGAGGAGGAGGAAGAGAAC